>NC_025999.2:68608814-68668551 GCF_000442705.2 Elaeis guineensis
TCAACTTTTTCAATTTGTGCTCTGATGCTCTTCAACTAAAAATATTATATTTGATATCTCTTGACTCGTAATACGTGGCCTATGAAGCCATTCCTTCAATTGTCACCATTAATTTGCTGACATAATTTTATTTTAATCTCTAAAATTATTTAAAAATAATATTAAAATATTAAAAAAAACTCTGCTGCTCTCTCTGCCATGTTTGCAATCAAATATATTAAAAAAATTTAAAAAATCATCTATCAACTTCGCTGCTCCCTCTGTGACGTCACCTTCTCCACCTCCAACCCTTCCCGCACCGTCTCCGAGCACCTCAAGCACGGACCTGCCCTAATTTCACCTCCCCTTCCTCCTCCACTCCCGCCCTCCCATTCCCGCCCCCCAAGCCCATCTCCTCCATCAACCCCTGCTCCTCCACTGCGCAACCCCACCACGACAGCCGCAAGTACTCCTCTGACACAAATCCACTGTCCCACTTTTCCTACCACCACCACCATGCTTCCTCCCTCACCCTCATCGGCCCCTCCCACTTCTCCTCCTCCCCCACCGCCGCCTCCGTCGGTGGTGATGTCGTCTGTCCATCCTCCACCACCCGCCTTCACATCACCTCCACCCCCACCTGGTGCTCTTTGGCGGTAAGGAGGACCTGGGGCTTTGGTGATGCTGGAGGACCGTGGGAAGAAGCTCAAGAGCCCCAAAACCTCCCCCGGCCCTGCTCTCACCAAGGCCCAGGTCGACTCCGCCCTTTCCCTCCTCTCGGACTGGTTTTACGAGTCCTGCAGTGCCGTCTCCCTCTCTTCTGCTGAGCACCCCAAGTTTTGCTCCTTCCTCCACCAAGTCGGCCTTCCCCCTCTCTCTCGCACGAACTCATCGGCCCCGCCTCGATGCCCATTTTGAGGAGGCCCGCACTGATGCCGACACCTGCATCCGCGATGCCCTCTTCTTCCAGCTCTCATCCGACGGCTGATGCCACCGCCACCTCCAACGCCCTCGTCAGGCTCGCCGCCAACCTCCCCAATGGCACCTCTGTCTTCCACCGCGTCGTCCTCTCCTACGGTGGTGCCCCCTTCAAGTACGCCGAGGAGGTCCTTTGGGAAACCGTCACCGACATCTGTGGTAGTGCCGTCCAGCACTACGCCAGCATCATTGCCGACCGCTTCAAGTCCAAGGCGTTGTGCAACATCGAGACCAAGCACCATTGGATGGTCAACCTCTACTGCCAACTCTGGGGCTTCCACAGCCTCATCAAGAACTTCGCCCTCGATGTCCCACTCTTCCACTCGGTTGCTATCAACTACTACAAGCTCGCCACCTTCTTTAACACCAACAACTAGAGGGGTTGGATCCCCTCTATGCACAGGTAGTGCAGGTGAAGAAGCTCGACCCAATGACAGGGAAAATGAGGATTGCGAACCCACAGAGCAACCGGCTCATGTGGAAGACGTACCTCAGTGAGTTTAAGATATTAGGGAAGGTCGCGGTGCGGCTTATCTTCCTTGACCACTGTCGGGGGGGGGGTGGTGCGTGGGCCAATGACGGAGGAGCTGCAAGTGGCCAGGGGGGCGTGGGGGTTGACCGCAGGAGGGGCGGAAGGGCAGTGATTGCAGGCGGATGGGAGGGCCGGCGAAGAGGAGCAGGGAGGCAGAGGTGAATCGAGGAAGAAAGAAAGAAAGGAAAAAAAAAAAAAAAACCCCACGTAGCATTTGCTAAAAAAGTATTAAAATATATTAAAATATTATTTTTAAATAATTTTAAAGATCAAAATAAAGCCACGTCAGTAAATTAACGGTGAGAATTGACGAAAGAACTTCGTAGCCCACGTATTACGAATCAAGAGATATCAACTATAACGTTTTTAGTAGAAGAATATCGGAGCATAATTTGAAAAAGTTGAGAGACTATTTGTATATTTTTATCATAATTTTAATTTATATAAAATATTATTTTATAGTATTCATAATCTACTGAAATATGAACTGACTAATCTAATTTTATTTTAACTCTATCATTTTTATAGGAATATACATAGAGGAGATATTGTTTATATTTACACAATATATATGGATAGACATGATATACGGGCTGCTCGGGTGTCGTTTATTTATTTTGATATATGGAGTGGCACATTTTAAATCATGTGCTACGGCAGTTTGACTGGATTTAGAGCATCCCAGAGTAGTTTGATATAGCAGCGACTTCATTATGTTGATCAATGAGAGAGAGCTCATGTTGACTGACGTATCAAGCATGCAGAGCATATACATTTGGAATGCACGGCAAGATCACAGAGTTTCATGGTGATAACATATTGGGGAGGCCATCCATATATCGAGGATTATATGGTTTGGTTCTTAGCATTACAGTATAAATCATTGGGCAGCCTCGGTATGCAGTTTCAGGATTATGAGGGGTATGAGTTCTACTATGCATATTTTTGATAAGGCTACGAAATTTATGCCTCATGTCAATGTCATATTGGAATTTCAATTTATTAAGTTTTCATTTTACTTCTAATCATTAACTATATTGTATGATTTATGCAGATAAAGCATTTACATGAGATAAATTTTCACACAACATGCCTTCCGCTGCTAATGATGAATCGGAGCGATTGATATATTGGGCCAATTAAATGATACTATTAGACATACATATTAGGATATTAGGCAAACTGACTACATCTCTATTTATCATACTAGGTACCTATAGTATTACCATACGTTTCGGTGGCATCACTATATTTTTCAGAGATGTGTCAGTTGGACTCCTCACATATTTCTGAGATGCAGTATGATACATGCAGTCGGAATCATCCATCATCATCAATGCTATCTTTCACTGAGCAGATGGACACTGCTCCATTATTGGGCCTATTTGATCCAGAGCATCATGAGAGGGTCACTCAGGTCGCAGATGCTCCAACAGTACCTGTTATTCCTCATATATATGATCATGAGACATCCACTGATATAGAAGAAGGGCTATCACAGATGATATAGGAGCAGGAGCGATCGTTGAGGACCTTTCTAAGAAGGTCCAAGCGACTATGGGCACCATGACACCCTTATGAGATAGTATTTTTTTGGATTTGTAGTACCATGAGATTCTTTTTATAGATTTGATAATTTTTTATTCTATCTTATATTATTAATTATTATTTCTATCAGAGATTAGTTTAGATATTTTGCTTGTTTAATTTCAAGTATTAGGATTCTATAGTTTGTGGACATGGATACAGATCTTCAGATGTGTCTTGGAAGGTTGGGGGAGGAGATGCTATGCTAAAAGAGCAATATAAATTAAAATATAAATAATAATAATATGTCGAATAATTTAATTATATCTTTTGAAATAGCAAGAAACAAGCTTAAATAAGTTAGCTCCACTTCTCTAATATATGAGAGAAATATATTACGTTAAGTTACCAATCGAGGGGACATGCTCCAACAAAAAAAATGTTGTCCAGCTAAACAACCGAAAAAGAGGAGGATGAATTAGGTTTAAAAATTTTAAACAGATATGTGCACTAGCTGTGAGTTAATTCAAATATTGTGTTGTGAATTTAAGCTAAAGCAGGTTGTCAGGACTTTAGGAGTCGATCGGACTAACTTCAAGTCGACTCGACTAGTCTTGCAAGACTATCTACCCATAAAAATGATCTAAGTTTAGGTTCAAAATTTCAGCCGACACCACCACCGCAGTCATCCAAGGCACCACTGATATCATCATCATTATTACCATCATCATGACCATTGGGACAAACCAATTGAGATAGTACTTACAATCCAGATACTAGTCTCACAAGCAAACTAAAGTACTAGTACTGTTCGAATAATTTTAGATACAGTCCTAACAAATAGTAATCCAGTCGGCATTGTTCCAGCACCACCAAATACAATCGCTGTCTAAGCACTAAAAGTAGTCATGAATGTGCTAAGAAGCTCTATTTGAAATTATGCTTTTAAAAATATATTCAGAAAAACATAATTAGAAATGGGCCGTTCTGAATGATGCTTTTAAATTTTTTTTTTTTTTGAGTTCCACGTGAGCTACGGTGAGTGATTGATTGGTCCAAAAAATGATATTTGAATGATGTTTTCCAGCAAAAAAATATCATTGCAGACGATGTTTTTAGTTTTTATATTATTTTGATAAATAAATTTAATTTATATTAATTTAATAAAAGAATTTTAAAAAAATATTAATATGATAAAATATTCATGATTTTTTATCTTATTTTTGTTTTGATAATGATTGTTATCCTTCCTGTCTTTCCACCTGTAACTATTTCTCTCCATAATTACTTTTAATCCTCTAATAAAGAAGGGGGCAGCAGTTATCCAAAAAAAAAAAAAAAAAAGAACGGACTAGCTTTCTGCTGGCCCCTATTTCAGTAAAAACAAGAGAGTTGTTGAGAGGGGCCTTTTGTTATGAACTTATCGTGAGATTCGGGTATAGAGCTACATGATGCATGACGCATGATGTTGAAGCAGCAAAATGGCTTTCATGATTTTGTAGATCTAGTTTCTCAAAATATTTTATCTGTGAAAGAGAAAAAAAAAAGAAAAAAAAATATTGGGTGTTAAAAAATATTCCTCTCTGATCGACTCCTGAATCAAGGAAGCTTTTTTGATAGGCATCTTGTCATAATGTGGACGAGTCATCATGATGTATTAGGCAAATACCGCAGATGTAGAGGTTCCAACGAAACAATGATGAGCCTAGGACTGAGTTGACCCTTGAAGTCCTTGCCGGACAAGATAACATGAATGTGCTGCTCAGTGTGTGCTCATCAGTCACCAGAGAGGTGCTCGTGTGCTTGGTGGTATAAACACCAAGGGCTATGGTGGTGGTATAATGATCAGAACATGGTAGCAGTAATGGTGGCAGAGTTCCCAATCGGAGATGACAGCAGTCTCTTCGGTGCTAAAGCCAATCCGATACTTTAGGGCCCATTCGGTTGCTTGTCCATCTACGTGATTGCTTGCTCCATAATATCTGTTTGCAGCAATAACACAATCCTTCTTTTTGCTTGGTATCTTTTATGATTTGAGGCAGTGGGTGAAGGCGTTTTGGGAGGACCATCACTGTTGTTGATGGAGGTCCAGTCACGGTGGGTAACAAAAATGGAGCCGCAATCATCTCTAAGTTAGACCTTCATTCTCCTCAACTCATTTGGCATGATCTTGATTTGATCCTCCAGCAACCTTTGACCCTTGGAGATGTCAGAGTATGAACAATTATCAATTATATCCGCAGTCCTTTCAACTCCATCGTGTGTATCATTCTTAAGTACATCAACACATTGTTTGAAATTTTTTTTCGGGTGCTCTTTTTCTCAAATTAGTCGAGTTCAAACCAAATTTTGTAGCAGTTTTGAGAAGAAAATATTTAGAATTGACCCATTATCAATAGGCAACATGAGGACTCAAAATGGACCACATTAGCCGATGATGTTCAAAGGAAGTAGATGCTTATTCCCCTTAGGAGGTAGGTCATCATTGGTGAATGTAATTTGTTGGGAGGTCATAGTCAAATTGAAAATTTGTGTATTATCTTCAGGTCCAGCAGTGTCCAGGTTTAGTGTATACAAAGCATTTTCCAAATTTTTTCTATAAACCTCATAGGCAGCTAGTGGATCCTACATAGAAATGTCAGCTTTCTTCTCTTTTAATTGGGCTATTATATGATACAGAGTTAGCTCTTTGTTTTTCGCTAGGCATTTTATTGGTTCGAAGACTAGATAGGCTATGTTTTTGCTGGTTCCTTTTCTGTTTCTGTCTCTTTCTTTACTTCTTTCTCTTTCTCTCTCTCAAACTCTTCTCAACCATCACTGCTGCCGCTGCCACCCCACCACCTTCACTGCACTGCCATCACCACCATGGCCTCCACCAAACTTCCACCATGGCTTCTACCATTGCATCACCATGGTTATCACTGCCACAACATCTTGGATTTGTCCGGCACTTATCATGACCACCTCAAAAATAGACGGTATTTTGGGGATGTTTAAACTCGACTTGACTAAATCTTGATCTCAAACTGCTTGGGTTGGGTACATGAATACTTGTCCTCCATTCCACCCTGTTTAGGGCCACATTTTTTGGCCCATATTTCTGATTTGTTTCTTGAAAAAATAATTTAGAGGCCTATATATCAACAAATATCTTTCTTTTATTCAATACATCACTGCTGCAGTGCTGCTGCATGCTGCCGCTTCTACTTCTTTGATATAGATTTTTGTTCTCATTCTTCTTCTTTGATTCTAATGTTACTTCTTCTTCATCGTTATCTTTTTCTTAGGCTTTTGGGTAAATTACGTGACTGAATGAAACCATGGCAGTACATGTATTTATGTCTTATATCTTTCATTTATGGAGTTTAGCTTGGCACCCTACATCTGTCGTGGGCCGGATAATGCTGGGCTGGATTTTGTCAGTTTTATCTGGCTGGCACATCACAAATGGGCTGTGACACAACAGGACAACAGTCTTTTTGGTTATCTATTGGTTTCATGAAACGATGTCTCATTGTTTCTGTAAGCCATTGATCTCATTCCTGCTATGATGCAAGAAACCTGCTTTGAAATAAACTGCTGGATGGTAACCCTCCCATTTTATCTCAAAAAAAAAAAAAAAAAGGGAAAAAAAGGAAAAAGAAGGCAACAAGGGACAACAAGTTTTCATCTAACATGTCCTCAAATATATTACTGCCACTGCATCCCAAGCATGCTACAATCGTAGTTGACAGTAATACTCCGAATCACAGTACCCTTTGACTCGTGGAATCAACTAGGTTGTTAAACTAATAAAAAAAATAATTCAATTATATGACGCGATTTATTACAAATACTCATGATGCTTACAATTATTGTTCTTATTCTTACTTTCTTCTGGCCTCTTCTCTGTTTGCTTTCAAATGAACAAACACCTTAGTAATTTTGCATTCTTAATATTTGTTTAGTGCTACATATCAAATTTTAAATCTTAATATCGTTTTCGAATACAAGTTCCTGTCCCCGAATAAATTGTTTCAGAAACGCTGTACTCATCCCTGCTAACAACGGTCAGAATCCATGCAAGGTAGACATTTTCATGGCACACATGTTCATATTGTCTCAATCAGATGCCTGATAGACGGAAAGTTTGGTTTCTTAGGTCAAATAGGAATAAATAAAATGGGACCAGCTGGATCCAGTCCTTATCGAGAATCCATGTATACGATCAAATAGGGAGAAAATCAACAATCTCTCTCTCTCTCTCTCTCTTTGTGAGAGGGGGGTGGGGGGGTGGGTGTGTGTCAAAGGGGTTAAGAGAAGCACAAACGCACCATTACAACGACGTATTGGACCCTCCATCGTCTACGCGTGAAAGAGAATGTCTTGGCTTGACCATCCATTAGGCATGGAAGTCAGAGGAGTTGAAAAATCCTGGTTTAAAGATAGACTCAAAAGTCATTTCTTAAGAGTGGTTGCTCGCGTAATGGGAAGAAGAAACCACAACAAGATTCGATCAAATGGTTTGGCCTAAATTTTCAACGTAGAGTAGGTGGGGAATTAAATTGTGACGGACGAAGCGGAGGACAAATTAGACGTCTGCCCTCCGCATGGTTAGAACTTGTTCCTAATTTCCTCGTCTTGGTCAGACATGGTAGTGTCATCATGTTCCCGTGTGGTCTCTCTGCCACTTGTAATTTATCTTATCTGTGTTAGGGATCCTAAAAGACAGTAGGAAGAAGGCCGTTCTAATTAATACTTAAGTTGTAGCATTTTCTATGCATGATTGTCCTCAACTTTAGAGAAAATATTGCCTGAAGCTATATATTAAAGTGATTTTTTCGGATTTCTAGTCATGATCATGAAATTGAGCAATGCTCACCTAAATCACACCTATCGCAACTAAGCACGCGCCTAGTTATTGACTGAATGAATACTCAAAAGTTGAATGATAGATATACATAGCTAGACAATATTTCAGATTTCCATGTCAGAATGGCATGGATGACGACCATGATGTTAAATTAGAGAACATGGAGGTAGTTAATGTAATATGGGAAGAGCTGAGCAATAAGCCACCAGTGTTCAAGAGGAAGGAGCACTTTTTTTTTTGGTAGAGAGAGGAGGTAGTAGTTAATGGACGGTGAGATTTATCAACAAGTGGGGCATATATATTTTGACTGATTATGCAAAAAAATCTTGAATCATTTGGAGATTTTTAATTTCCATATGAACTTTATTTTAGTACAATCAGATCACCCAACTTTCAAATTTGTTTAATTTGGATCCGGACTATGAATTTCATCTGGCTGATGTGATAGAATTATCATGTTATGACATATGACTTGCTTATGTGGCAAAAATAGATGATGCAGAAGGTGACATCACATAATAGTTCCATCACAATAGTTAGACAAAATTTATATATAGTTAAGATCTGAATTGAATAAATTCAAAAGTTGGATAATCTGATTGTACTAAATTAAAGTTTAAGATAAAACTGAAAACTCCCAAACAATTTAGATTTTTTTGCATAATTAGTCCTATATGTTTCACCTGTCAAATTATATATTTACTAGAATCTAACACATGGGAAAAGCCGATAATCTAAAATGCATGCTTGAGATTTCCGATGGGTCAGGTTCAGGTCATATTTATAATATTTATATCTAAATTCAAGCTATATTTATTAGATCCAAATCCAATTCAAACTCTCCACTTATACCCAAGATTGAGTACCTTCCACTGATCAAGTATTTAACAAGTAGCTATGACCCGTCAAGAAGAATCCATCTTTATTCATGAGATGTAGTTTGTCAACGTGTTCAACATGGTGGTCTTCTATCCACTCATTGTTAGCGAGACAGGATGTATGGATGATGAGAAATGCAGTGAAGTTCTTATTGGAGCCCCAAAATTTTTGGAGCATGTTGATGAGAGTGTAGTATGGAGAGAGAGACTAGCAATCTTTAGATACCTTATCATAAGGATTCATTCATTTGGATGGTGCTATGCTTACACATGCCTATGTTGGCATTCAAATTTAGATGGATGATTGGTGATGGGAGAACTATAAATATAACTAATGATCCCTGGATATCTACGGTACCTCTGGCACATTGTCGATATACAACATATTATGAGGCTCTGGATGCTAAGGTGGTGTGGGATTTGATGGTTGCTGGTGAAAGAAAGTGGAACAGAGGATTTACTTGTGCAGATAGCTGAGTTCTTATTGAAAGAATAGTACCCTACAAGCCAATCGCATGGATAATGCGAAGATGCGAAGAAACTTTTCTATGATTTCTTCCTGTTCATTTGCATGACATTAGCTATTTTTATTTAAGAGGTATTGTGTTTTATCATTTGCTGTATCATATTTTTATGATTATGATAAACCCCATAGACTAAGGCAATGATTTTAGAGCCATAATGAAATCATGCCAGTGAGACCTAAAATCTTGATATCCTCAATCTAAAATATTTTCAGTCATTGGATCATCGAGTCAGAGATCGATGATATCGGTAAGACTGGTACATCCTATGTATGCTCGATGGAGAGGGTGATTGATCTCACAATCATTTGTATGGTAATACTAATAGAAAGATATAGGTGCTCATTAGAGAATGAGTTCACTGAACTGACTCACAAGAAGAATATCTGATGGAGCCTTACAGCATGTCGACAGATAGTTCTCCAGTGAGAGTGGTGCATGTGATCCTTTAACCTGAGATCACCATGGTACCTTATGTATATGGATCTTTACTTTGGTTTATTCTCTAGCATGCCGCTTTGAGATGTGTGTGGGATATTCTGGGTATGGTGAAGTATGCATGAAGGTTGTGAGTGGTCCATAAGGAATCGGTCACTCCTTGTAGGAGAAGAGAACATCCTATGTGATCTCATAGGATGATGACTCTAAGAGTCTCTGACCAGAGCAGGGATAAACAGTAGAAATAATTTTTACTAGTTCATCAACCGAGTCATCATCATTAGATCGAGATACATATGGATAGATATTTGGGCTTGACATAATTTCA
The DNA here is from genome assembly GCF_000442705.2 of Elaeis guineensis. Lineage (NCBI taxonomy): Eukaryota > Viridiplantae > Streptophyta > Magnoliopsida > Arecales > Arecaceae > Elaeis > Elaeis guineensis. The sequence goes on from NC_025999.2 coordinate 68,618,851, forward strand.
TGCCCATGGTCTATCTGAGATGTTATGTGATTGAAAGATTGAATTGCACGATAACTCACCATGAAAGGATAATTTTGATATTTTTACTAAATTTTAAATCTTTTGGATAGTCATGACACGTTGCTAGATGTCAATCTTGACTTGTGGACTCATCAGAATTAAAAAAATTTAATTCAAAAATTAATTAGAAAGAGTTCTAGATGATTGAGACTCTTAAGTTGACATAATCTAATCGGATTAGGATTATGTTTAAAGTTTGGATTCACTGCTGACTAGATTTAGAATCCAATGGGTCACACACAATAAGAATTTGATTTTGATCCAATCTATTTGGATTTATTATAAATCTAATGGATTAATTAAATTGCTAACACATGAATTAGCCTAAGTTCTCAATTAGGTTCAGTGCAAAAGTGTTTGTGCTAACCTATGACTTGTTGTCTTGATCTAATTAGATTGGGTTTAAATCCTTAAGTCATGAGATGGCTTAACTAATTTATTTTGAAAGTGATTAACCTAATCTGGTATTCCTCCATGCCAAATCACTTGCACCTATTTTGGGATGCCCAAAAATAAATGGCGATGAGAAGGAAGAGTCCTTATCTACTCCTCTTAAATCCTTTTTATTCCATGTGTTTCTTCATCTCACGCACTATCTGATGGCTCTTGGGGATTTGTTGGAACAGAAGTGGAGGATTTCTTCTGCTTGAAGGTTCTTCCACACCCAATACTTTCTATATAGAAGAATTAATTCTTTATGGGAAACTATGGGACATCGCGTGGGATGTTATGCGCCAAATCTGATTTTTTCTCCCTAAACCTCCGAAATATTACACACCTTAATTTATGGGACCAGAGAAGGAAGAGTCCTTCTGCTCCTAAACTTTCCCACACCATTTATTTGTGTGGTGATTTAATTCACCGCATGAGGAAAGTGGGATGCCAAAAGTTGGCATCCCTTAGAAATGGATAGCGACTTTTTGTTACCTATTTAAAGGGGGCGCTACACCTAGTTTCATATCCAATTCTGGGATGATTTTAGGCATGAGAATGAGAGGAAAAAGGGAGAAAAAGTCTGAAAAAAAAGACAAAGAAAAGGGAGAAAGAAAAATAGAAAGGAAGAAAGGAGGAAAAAAAAAGAAAGCATGAGATGCTTGTCCTAAAATCAGATTGTTCATGTGTTGAACATATAATCTGATATTTGTGTGGTGAGATCATTTAGAAAAAAATTTCTAGAGTGGTCCTAGTGGAGATCTTGAAGGCATACAAGTAGTGGTGCAATTCGTTCTTACGAAGGATGATCGGCAGTGAATTTATGAAGAAGGCTGCAGTACTACGTCGAATTGGGAAGGGTCCTGATCAGTCCCGTGTAGATCACCATTAGAGGGCTTCTACTTTGGAGTCTTGTGGAGATCTCAAAATTATCAGATCATCATCTTCATGTTGGTATATGATATCTGATCTCTTCTTGTTATTCATATTTATGTTATTTGATTGTAATCATCAAGATGTTTTTAAGACTTTTATATTTTTTGATAGTCTAGTTTAATTATTAAACTTATTTTCAATAGTTGAATGCATGTAAAAAATTTTGAAATTTATATTTCTCTATGTCATCAAAATCCAACAGTAGTATCAGAGCACTCTTGATTGATTCAATCAAATATCATGTTATTATTATGATATGGATTAGATCCAGTTCATATTATGTCAAAATCAGATTTTTTATTGATGTTTATTTGATGTTTTTGAAGTATTTTTATTAAGGATAAATGTTATCAATCCATGATCAAATCTTGGATATGAATTTTTATGATCTTTAGACTTATGTGACAAGTTTAAGTTAGATCCTATGATCTAATTTTTATGAAATTATTAATCCAGTGCATGTAATGCGTGAAGCCTTGAAATGATACATTGGATATATATTACCAAGACTTAAATTTTTTTGTATTTGATGCATTCACCTAAGATCCAAAGACCGACCACCATGTTATTGAGCACTCACCATTATGGGTCTTCCATCTTGGTTGTTGTCCTAGGTATGTGTGGAGCCAAAAAAATTTGATCATGGAAAAGATGCCTCAGACATGGATTAGGATTTTTATCGATGAATTTGTTTAACTATAATTCATTGGTTTAATGAGATTATAATTAGTGATTATAGATTAAATCAAATTCATAGTTTTAATTTGATTAGAAGTTATGTTTATTTTAAGTTGATCAAATTATCATTTATCTAATTTGATTAGGGTCTGAGTCATGGTTGACCAAGTCTATGCTAACCTAATTGATTTAGGTTAACCTAAGAATTGATCAACTTAACTCAAAAGGGATGATAAATGATTGACTTAAAATTATAAATTGGATCAAGTATTAAATCCGAATAAAAAATCTTAGATGGGCCTTATGCTTGAATATTTAAACATCTCCATTGACATGTTTATGAATAATATCACAATTTAAATAATATGAGTAGTTTGTTATCATATTTTATAATTGTTATAATATGCATGTTGAGTGGTTATGGATTATGGTACATCCATGTGATAGATGTATGTATGAATTCTTTTCTATTGGCTGATTATATAAATACATCTGCAAGAGTTGCAATAAGGGCTGGGTGCCCCTGATGCATTGTATTATCAGTCATATCTTTCTTTTGTATGTCTCCAACTGTTGATTAGAATTTTTACATATTAATATAAAATTATAGAAAAAAATTATTTAAAAATAGATAGAAATTATTTTTTTTCTATTTTTAGATAAAGATCGAACATTCATGGAAGTCTTTATGGAGATGAAGACTGAACTATCAGATATTTGTATAGTAGAGGCATTAAAATTAATCATGAGATGGTTTAATCTAGGATGCATCAAGAGTTAGACCCATAAACCATCCTGTGACTCAGATGAGTTTTCAGAAGTCCATAACCATTAGTTTTTCTATATATGCTCTTACATGCTGGTAGTTAGAATTAAAATTATATATGATGTATTTTTATAAATATATTTTAGATGTGCATGAGACCTAAGTCTCTCAGTTAAATTATATTAAGTCATAATGACGAAGTGTTAAGAATACTACCCATGCTTTCCTTCATGCCAAGCCAGTATTATGTTAAGAACCATAGTAGGCTTGTTGTGCTATCCATAAGGCTTGCTATGGGGACTGATTTGATATTATCTTGGTGCATAATGAAGCTTAGCTCATACTAAGTCAATAGAGTATGTCAAAAATTATAGTGAGTTTGTTGTGCTATCCACAAGGTGTTAGGACTGTAGCCTCTAACTAACTTTTTAAAAGACAAATGCCCATTGAAAGGTGGAGTTTATTAGCTTTTATCCACTAGGCAGAGGGGCTTCACACCTGAGTTGATCCGCATAAAGCTAGATCATCCTCAATCAGCAGGTTGGGTGGTTAGACCCATTTAATCTTACCAATCAGGCACCAGTCGATCCTCTTTGTCGACTCTTATAATTGTTGCCAATACATCAGCCACCTTCGGCTACCAACCTCAACCTGAGTCTCACCGAACTTCCTCGGCTACCATCCTCCTTCAGAGTCTTACTGAGTCCTCTTCGACTATCTCACCGAACCTCCTCGGCTACCATCCTCTCCCAGAGCTCACCGAGTCCTCTTCGGCTACCAACCTCTCCCTGGGTGTCACCAAATGTGTACTGGAACCTTGCACAATAATTTTTTTTCCCAGCGATATTTATTTTTAACACTCTAGGTGCCTGCCGGATTTCAAATCTACAATCTCGCTCTAATACCACATGTTAGGACCGTAGCCCCTAACCAACTTTTCAAAGATAAATACCCATTGGGAGGTAGGGTTTATTAGCCTTTATCCACTAAGCACAGGGGCTTCACAGTTGAGTTGACCCGCATCAAGCTAGATCACCCTCAATCAGCAGGCTGGGTGGTTAGATCTATTTAATCTTACCAATCAGGCACCAGTCGATCCTCTTTGTCGATTTTTATAATTATTACCAATATATTAGCCACCTTCAGCTACCAACCCCAATCTGAGTCTCACCGAACCCCCTCGACTACCATCTTTTTTCAGAGTCTTATCGAGTCCTCTTCGGCTACCTCACCGAACCTCCTCAGCTACCATCCTCTCTCAGAGTCTCACTGAGTCCTCTTCGGCTACCAACCTCTCTCTGGGTCTCACCAAATGTGCGCTGGAACCTTGCACAACACAAAGCTTGCTATAGGGTTTGATATGATATTGACTAAGTGATGCTTATATATTTTGATAGTACTGTCTTGTTGTGCTATCCATAAGGATAGTATTATTCAAATATGATCATATAAGATTGAAAGGTATGACTTAACTAAAATACTATAGTTTGTTGTGCTATCCACAAAGCTATAAGTATTTTAGAGATAAAAGTTATGTTGAAAGTTGTATGAGATGTAATTGATAAAGAGTTACCTATCCTTGAACTCATAGGAGCTTGCTGTACTATCCACAAGATATTTTATGAGAAATTGAGATCTCAACCTCACTAAAAAACTAGATGATAGGTTTCCTCATTTTTCATACTTGAGGGCTATGAAATTTGCTAAAATAGTGGGAGGCTCATTTGGATAAAAATCTCATTTAAATTATGCATGTTATCATGAGTAGTCTTTTTATATTCTTATATATTCATCTGCATCTTCACTATCACTGTATGGAATATTTTTTAAATTGACCGAACTTCATAGAATGGTTGAGAAACTTGAGAATAGTTCTCACATAGGAGATAGTCTCCTATTCTCCTGATTCTGATTTGATCGAAGATGATACCATAAAGAAGAAAAAACCACATATATGATATGGTGGGGATGATAGTATGACTGTCAAATGTATCCTGATTAACTTAATCATATGATTAAGTCATTATCATGAATAGTGAGTTAATTCAGGATTCGATCCTGCTAACTCTCCCAAGTTTTTTCTTTAGTACTTCCTAGGAGAAGAAAGGTGAAGATTGTCTTCGCCATGGGTATCAATTTTTATTACAGTAATGATGAGCATTAGAGATAAATTATAAGAGTTGTCTTGCAAGTGTGAAGCAGTAGCAGGATGTAAAAGTTATATTTGCTAATGGTTTGTATATGATATAAACTAGTTTATCATTGAGTGCTTCAACTTTAGAACTATGGGTACGAGATACCTCATATAAGGTAAAGTATTGCTGGACCTATAAAGCTGAAGAGATATGACTACATGCTTTTGGCACTGATGGATAGTCCATTCATGCTAAGGCTGTAGGAACCTATGTAACTTTCTAGCAAGGTTTAGAAATTAGTAGATTATTGTTATATGTCTAAATTTATCAGAAATATTATTTCAATTCTTTTATTATTATAATATAGTATTGAAATTAATGTAAAGAGTAAATGTTACTCTCCTTCTGATAAATTTTATGACTATGGATTTATGATAATAGTCTCATATTTCTGTCACTCAATGATGTTGTTCTTCATATTGATGAGAACAAAAAAAGAATATGTGATGGTCACATATCTCTGGCATTGCCAACTTAGTTATTTTGTAAGTCAAAGATAAACAAGTAATACAAAGAAGAGTTCTTTGTCTGTATGATTTTGAATCATATAGAACTTGTAAATCTTATCTCATAGATAAAATGACCAAGATCTCATTTACTTAACATAAGAAAAGGTGTGAGTGAAAATATTAGATCTTGAACATATGGATGTTCAAAGGTTAATAATATCTCGACCCAAAGATGGACACCCCATATGAGATATGGTGTGTTCCTTAATATGCTTCACAAAACTTCTAATGGGGGATCATCAGCCTAATGGGCTACAGCTGGTGCTGGAGATTGTTGTGGTGGTGGGAGATGGTTGATATCTTTGGCATAGTATTCAATTATCATGGAGGTTAGATATGATTCACTATGCCTAAATATTTTATCTATTTCTACAAGAAAATAAATATATATGGAAAAGATTTTTAGTTCAATAAATATGCATCGATAATTTATAATGTATACATCACTCTGTTAAAATATGTGCATCATCACTAGCGATAATCATCTACTACCCATCATTGATGACTAAGGACTGTAGGTGAGTACTACATCTATCATTAGTAGTGGATAGTGATGGAGATTATTGCTGATAATGGGTGGTGGTAGAGATTGTCAGAGTTAGTGGAGATTGTTGATGATGGTGAATGGTGGTGGCTAGATCATCTATAATGATGAGTGATGGTGGAGATCGATATTAATGGTAGGATGGTGGAGGTCATCCATATGCTCCAAACCCAACTCTTAGGTCAGATACATTATGGCTACACATTCTATAGGTGCATATGGGTTGAGAACCTACCTATAGGTGCATATGGGTTGATCGAGCCATCCTCGAACCTGTATGCAGTCTGTATGGATTTTAGTACTCGCTAAGGGATTAAAGTAATTCCTCGAAGTAGAGGTAGAGGCTACTAATTCATATAAAATAGTGAAAGAAACTTTAGACTAAAGTCTAAATCTTTAGGCTTAATCAATTCATAAATATAGAGGTCTTGTATTTTTCTTTCAATTATGGCTAGATGTCTGCTGCTCTATTCACTATTTGACAGTGAGTTATTTATAGGACCCAACTTCAATAATTGGTATCAGAAGTTACAAATAGTTCTAGAGTACGAATGGATCCTAAATATGATTATGGATCCAGCACCTGAAGTTTTCATATCCAATACATATGATGCGATCAAAAGCACTTATCAGAAGTGGCCACATGATAGTATTATGGTGTGATATTTTTGAGAGAAGTAAAGAACATGAATTTAGTTATAAATTCGATGATACTCAGTGAGAAGAAATCCTTCAAATATTGAAGGAGTTCTTTCACACCTCTGAAGATGTATCTTTAGTAGGGCAACAATCCTTTGAGAAAGAAAAAATAGGTGCAAAAGAGTCGTACTTGGGTTGAGGAGCTTGAACTGACAAAAGAGTTTAAGGCTAACCTAATCTGGCAGAGTCCCTTGATCTGAAAAGGCTAAAGAAGAGAAATCAATAAAGGATTGTTGGATAAGATATTTATATGATAATATCTTGTGATTTTTTTATTTGTGACACTACTACCTGGGTATTGGATATTGAAAGTCCATGCAAATTGTTGCAATGACTTCAGATTAGTAGAAAGATTGAAAATAGCAAAATATTTCTATATGTTGGAGCTGAAAGTCATGTTTCAGTTCTGGGTTTAAGAATTCTCAAATAAATTTTTAATTCTAACAATATCATTTTAGTGATTATCACTATTATCTAATGATTTTTGTGATATCATTATGAATGATGTCAAAATCATGGTGGATAACTAAAGAAATGATATTTACGAATAGTCACAGCCTATTAGTGTACTGTACACAATAAACAAACTCTTTAGAGTAGATAATATCATGGAAGTCTATCTTTGGCAATTTAGGTTCGATCATATAAATAAGAATAAGATCAACAAGAGATAATTCTCGAAGTCAATGATTGTGAATTATTGTCAACATGTCAATTCTATCTCCTTAGTAAGATGATCAAGTCACCTTTTGTTGGAAAAGATGAATGAGCCAATGATGTTCTGAGTCTGATACATATTGATGTATTGGATATATGAACATGTTTGCCATAATTTTGGATTATTTGAAATGTTCAAACAATTTCTTAGTAAGGTATAGAAACAAATTGGAAGAGCATTGAAACTCTTCAATCAGAACAAGGAGAAAAATATCTTTCAATAAATTTTTGACATATTTAGAAAAGAATAAGATTTTCTCTTATTGGAATCAATTTTGTTAGATATAGTTTGATCCATGATGGGATTTATAAGTCTGTCTGTCTCTTTTTAGGGTTATACTCTTAAGACTACTTATTATGTTCTCAACTGGATTCCAAGCAAATTAGTCGTAAAGACTCCATATGAGATATAGACTGGACATAAGCCAATACTTTCTTACCTTAGGATTTGGGAGTGTCTGTTATATGTCAAATATTTGTAGATCGATTAGCTTGGATCTCGATCCTATATGTATTATTTTGAAGGGTACACCAAAGAATCTAAGAGATATAACTTCTACCTTACTAACGAACAAAAGTTATTCAATATTTTTTTTAGAAAAAGAATATCTTGATGAAGGAACTGATGCCTTTAATGTGAAACTTGTGAAGTTCGACAGGTCAAAAAATTGACACAATAGAGAAAACCCATGAAACTGGATTTGATTTGATCAAATTCGAAACCCGTTGTAGAGGCACCATTAAGGAGATCTGGTAGAGTACCACATCCGTTGAATTGATACTTTGATTTCTAGTTTTGGGATGTGATCTTGTTGAACTCGATAAGAATAGTAAGGATCGATTACCTACATGGATGTCATGCAGAGATTCGACTCTGATTAGTGGCTTGGAGCCATAAAGTCTGAAGTGGAGTCCATGATGATCAACAGTGTATAGATGCTCGTTGATCCACTCGAAAGGGTAAAGCCTATAGAGTGTAAATGGATCTTCAATAGGATTAGAGAGCACAGACGAAAAGGTGGAGACTACAAAGCTCGTCTGGTTGCCTAAGGATATTATCAACATTATGGTATTGATCATAACAAGATATTTTTCTCCTATAACAATGCTAAAATATTTTGGAGTTGGAATATGCATTTTGATAAGTGATCAAAATACATGGCTTCATTGAGAATGAAAAAAAATTCTGTAAATACAAATGGATTAATAGTTCTGTAAGTATATTACTTATTTTGTATGTGAATAAAATTTTCTTAATCAGGAATGATATTCCTTATATTACAGAGAATAAAAGTTTCACTGTTATTATTATTCTCCATAAAAGATTTGGAAAAGGCATCTCTCATCCTAGGGATGAAGATCTATAGAAATAGATCTAAAAGGATGCTTGGCTTATCTTAGTCCAACATACAAAAGATGTTTATGAGTAAAATTTGTTCTATCATACATATCATGTATGAGACTGGATATGGTATACTTACTAGGGATAGTGAGTGGATACTTGCAAGATCTGAATAAGAATCACTGAAAAGTCATCCTTAAGTATTTGAGAAATACTAAGGATTGGTAACTCGGTTATGGAGAATTTGACTTAAAACTTGTAGAGTATGACTCTAATTTTTAGTTAAATATAATAATAATAAGAACATATTAGAATATATCTTTATCCTAGATAATGGAGAAATCTACTGAAAAAATTTCAAATAAAAAAATTATAGTCAAAATTCAAATTATGAGGCAGAATGCATTGCAGCATTCGATGCTTACAATGAAGCTATGTGATTATAGAGATTCATTGGCAAGCTAGGAGTGGCATGTTGGATGTGTGCTCTAGAAGTCAATCTTGGCTGACATATATTTTTCTTTAAAAAATATTTTATACTTGTTGGGCAGTCTTAATTATCAATCATATTTATGTGTCCATAATTTGTCCTAGAAATTAACAAAGATGATTTTGTATATTCTCGAGATGTTGAGAATTTGAGACATACATCATTAGTGGTTAATTTCTAAATGCTTCCGATCAAAAGATCGTCACGGAGGATAGTAATCAATACATTCGAGATCGATGCACAAATCACCTCCCTTTAGGATAGATGAGTCTCGAGTCTGCGGTGTAGAGACACTGGGATGAGAGTGCAGGTGGTTGTTAGAGAATAACTTGCACTGAGCATGACCAACATGAGAAACCACTTGGATGTGTACTTACTTGTCAGTGATTTTTTCGATGCTGCAGTGGTGTGATTGATCCTTTGACCTGTAGTGTGTTGGCTATTCGTAGTGAGGCTACTTAGTTTGACTACATGTTCTCTTGGTCCCAACCATATGGGTTCTTGCTGTGTATGTTGGCTATGTAGGTTCAGATTTACTGTTTGGAGTAGGATGCACCTAGACAGAATCTATCGATCTTGGTAGAAAAGGAGAAGTCCTATGCAATTCGTAAGACTGAGTTCAAAATTTTTTTGATCAAAGTAAGTATGAATACTGAAAAAGAGTTTTCACGAGATTCACAAATGAACTCGAATCGAGCCAATCTAGCATATGACTGACGATGGAGTTTGACGAGTTCTTTATAACCTCCATCTAGTCGGGACTCTCGATAGAGGGATTGTATGATATGATAACTGTACCTAGAGGTTTACTTTTTTGTTCTGCTAGGTTGCCACTACATGTTGCTAGATGTCACTGGTGGATCGTGAGAACTCACTAAGATTATTTTTGGATCAACAATCTTTGTTGAGGTGAGTTGGAATTGTTTCAGCTCATCAAAAAGAGTTTCGATGATACTGTGATGAAAATCATAATATATCTCCCTACTAGATAGAATAGAATCTAAGGGGTCATATGCAAAAGGAGCATGACTTGATCAATGGTTTGAATCATATTTAAACTATCAATTGGATTGATAGTTTGAATTTTTAGAAACTGCTAATTTGTAAGCGTTATAGTTTTGGCAGCCGCTAATTATTAGCGCAGGAATTTAATTATAAGTGTTGTAATTTTTTTGAGACTGATTAAATTATGAATTAAGTTTTAATTAATTTAAATTATATTTAATTTAATTTAATATTAATTGGGTTCAATTATCCAAATCAGATTTGGATTTCAAGCCTAATTGGATCAGGCTTGATAGCCTTTTCGAATTCGGCTCGTTTCAGACTCGATTTGAATTCGATTGAGGCTCTATTTGAACCAGATAAACCATGACACAAAGAGCTCAAGTTTTCTAAGACTCTCTTTTCAAAAATCATACCAAAAAGAGATGTGGGGTGTTGTTTTTCTCATCCTTCTTTCTTCACACACGTGAAAGGAGAGGGGGCACCAATAGTTGGCGCCCCGCCTTATCTGAAAGTCTTTTTCATCCAAATTTTTTTTAAATTTGAATTTAATTTAAAATAAGATAAAAATCTCTCAGATTAAGGTATAGAAGCTTTTTTTTATATGATAAAAAAATTGAAGAAATGTAGGATCTGCGCTTATGGTGAGAAGAGATTTCTTTCTTGCAATGCAACCTTATCTCCACACCTTTCCAATTCTTGATTTAATTTCAATGCCTTAGATGATATCTCTTAAGTGTGATGGAGAGGGTGTGTGTGGGATAAGATGAGGAGTGTGACAAAAATTAAAAAAAAAAGGGGCGTGAAGAGTTTATGACGTTAAAAAAAGGATGTGAGGCGCTACTTCTTTCTTTCTTACATACCCCAATGCCCAACTTTCTTCTCCTTTCTTCCTTCATGTCCACACCCAGATCTGATAGAGATCAGATCTAAGAAGAGAAAGAGAAGAAGAGAAGAAGAAGGGTTCTTCTTCTCTTCATTGTGATCTGGTTCAGATCCCATCAGATCTACGTGAAAGAGTTCGCGCAGCGATCTACTTCTTCAAGATCTAGAAGAAGAGATCAAGATCCATGGATGAGGAGCGAGATCTGCAAGGTACTAGCACATCGATGATCTCGATGCTCTGATCAGATGGCTCTGTGTGGATACCAGTAGAGGTCGGACGTGTGCACAGCTACAATCAAAACTCAGGACATCCGCAGGATCCGAGGTATGAAGATTCGATCTTGATTTTATTTTTCTAACAATTTATTTTTCTATTTTAGATATCAGATCGTGGGTACATGTTCATATCAAGATCTTTACTATAATTTTTAATCTAATTTGGTACATGAATAAATTAAATTATTTTAATTTATTTATTTTTATTGCATAGATGTCTAGAAAATATTTTGAACTACACATACGAAACCGTAGCATTTTCTAACAGTGGTATCGGAGCATAGGTTCTGATACGAACATAAAACCCTCTCAGATCTAATATCTGATTTATAAAAATTAAATCTAAAGGTTAATAAGATGATCACATCATTCTGAAATAAGATTGCGCTAGCATAACTCCTGTTATGCTGAACGGTTATCCTAGAACGATGTAGAACTTTGATTAAAGTTAGATCTGATTTTTATACATGCTATAATATGATTACAAGATTATTTTAGATCTAAAATTATTTTAGATCTGAAATAAATCATGAGTTATTCAGATCTAAAATTGATTTTAGATCTGAATATTTTAATTAGGGTGTAATTTGGATCTAGTATGTTTGCTGAAATTCTTTATATATGCATAGATTTAATATTATTGTTCATATATTTGACATGTGAAAGATAATTAGATCTAATTTTTAATTAATTATATATGTGATATATTAGATTAAATTTTTAGTAGCTTAGTAATTGAATTGGGATAGTCACCATGGCCATCTGGTCATAAGATGATAAAGAGATTAAAGTCTCTCTCTTGCCCATTCGACGGGTTCTCTCATATGACGTGTAAGGGTCCCGACTGTGATGTTTTCTATGTAGATGAATAGTGAATGAAAAATTATAATTGTTATATTTTTTAATTTAAATCAGATTATGCATATATTTTTATATATTTTAGATCGTTAAAATATTATATTTGATATATTGTTTGACACATGATCTAATACTTAATTTTTGTAAAATTCTAGATCCAAAACTTTAGGCTTTGTTTGCATGAGAGCATGAAACTATGACTGGTATGCCTGTGGAGTTGGCTCGATTTTCAATTGGATCGACTCGAGTGCTTGATGGGTTGACTCATTTTTATTGGAGTGGACTCAAGATCCTGGTAGGCCGGCTCATTTGCTAATGAACCGACTCAATTGTGCATTCTAAGTCTATAGATTTCTATTTGTCTCAGTGTGTACCAACTCACTGTGACAAATCGATTCGTGTACCAAGATGAATCAATTCGACTATGCAAACAATCATATTGTATGGGATACAATATAAATGGTTTAGATTAGAAAATATTTCGAGATCTAAACTCAAATCTATATACATAATGTACTTAATTAAGAATTAAGATTTGAAATTATAAGATCTAAAATTATGAATTTAAGATCTAAATTTCAATATATAAAATATGGACTTCAGGTATGGGTTGAACAAATTTGGTTTAGAGACTAAACTACAACTAGGGTCATTGATTAGTTCAGATTAGAATCTATTTTTAATTTTAAGCAGTTGATCGAACCTAATCAAGAGTTGATTAGGATTAGGTCAAAGGGGCTCAAAATTGAATTTAGTTGTAGTTGATCAAATTGATTCACATGTGATGTAAATTGATTAAGTCAAGACCAAATTTGACTCAGCAGTTTGAGCCCAGATCTATAGGTTAACCTAATTAATTCTAGTCAACCAATTTGGTATTTAAGGCAAGTATTAGATGGTGGTTATTTAATTAGTTCCATTATCTGATATTGCTAATTTATTGGTAACTAAGGAAAGCAAAAGGGGGACCCCCACTCATCTTTACTTACCTGGCCATCTTGGCAGATTTTGTTTTGTATTAGATTACTTGTTGTCCTAAGTTCACCCATGCCGACTAGTTTGGTCAGACAAGAAATGTGCTGACCTAAACCAGATTAGTTATTACATCAAATGTATGTGACTAATTAAAAGAGATCTGAACTCAAATCTCCTAACTAAATATTAAATCTATTGGTCTTCTACCGTTGTAGAGATGTGGGTGCCTTTTTCGACGTTGATTATTCTCGACTAGTTACAGTAGTTCGGTTGCATCGAAAAGACACAACCACTCTATTGGCATCAGATGCCCCAAGGTAAAGATGGGGTTAGACCCAATAACTATTAGGTGAGGGATCCAATGACAGCTTTGCAGTCGCTGGTAAATGGTGGGTCGAACTTAACTAAGGAATGTGCCAATAACTGTTAGGTGAGGCCATAGGACTTAGAGATCAAGTCGCTGCAATATGCTTAAAGAAGTATTTAGATAAAAAATTATCCATGCATTGATATACATGTCATCAATAACTGTTAGGTGGGGTACCATATATCGATGGAACCGCAGCACCTACTAGAATCATTTATCGCGTTAGGGTTTTCGTTTCTCCACCCGAAGAGTGTGAGAGACTCAAAAAAAATTAGTAAAAGCTTTTTATTTATTTTTAAAATCTCTAGAACAAACTATTACAAGTACAATCATCTAATTAAATTTTTACTCTCTGTGATTAATTCTTTCAGCTTCTAATTCTCTAGCTCGAATCCTAGATATTAACTACTTAACCTTAATCAATTACATATTCTGACTCATAAATCTAAGAATAGTTCTTAGCTTTTAGAAATTAAGCCATATTCTTGACCAGGTTAATCCAATGTCATCAGCTTATCCAATTCATAGTCAACGAGTTATATTTGACAAATGGTTGGATATTGACAATTAGGTTTGGTGCTATAAATTGGATTCCATAATCGATAAGATCCAATATATGCATAAGGATATGTAGACTGTCAATGACATGCTGATTCATCTGTAATAGTTGTGAGATGATCAGAGTCACACAATGCATGAGATGCATGATGAACAGTTTGTCCATGATCGATGATCAAGGATATTCAAGAACTTGAAAAGCTTAACATGACTATGCATAAGAAATTACTAATGGATTTGATCTTGTAATTTTTGATTCATATGGATAATTTATAAAACTATTATATGAATAAATATCATAGCACCTTAACTGAATTGGTCGATATATTGGTAACTAAGGGATCTTGAAAAGTTTAGATGTACATACCTAGAGAACCTAAAAAAAATATTTATATACCTTCGGAAGGTATGTTGAATTACTCAAAATTTATCTTACAATTTTTTCTTTTTCATTAGACTTTAGTGCATATTACGCACTTTAATATAAGGTCTAAGAAAGGAAGAGGACTGAGGGAAGGTGAAGTGACTCTTTTGAGTTGGCAATTGTGCAAAAATTACAGTGAGGCTATGAGTAGCTAATCTCAGTGATTACCATTTGGATTTAATTTTTATCATTTTCATGGTGTGATGCATTTGTAAAATTTATTTGAGCAAAACAGTGAATCCCATTGGGTCTGAGAGATTCAGAACCAGATAACCTGAAGTATATAGATGGTTCCTTTAGCTAGGTCATGTATGAGAAGAAATGATTTACCAACTGAAGAAAATTAGCTTTTGAGCTCATTGACTGTTAAGTCATATCTAGTATGTGAATCATCTCTTTAAGGATTAATGACCAAGCTGACCTTTATGGGTTAAAGGACTAGGACCACTGAGATACTTGTCCTAGTACACATACGATGTGTATGGTCCATTTGATGAGCCAGACTAAGAGGTTATCACTACTTCATTATCCTTACTAATGAGCAGTCATGATATAGGCATGTATGTGAGATACAAATCTGAAAGATTTTGAAAAGTTTAAAGAATTCAGATATAAAGTAGAAAAGATAAATTAAAAAAATTTTAAAGGTACTTCGATCGGATCGAGGATGCAATACCAAATAAAAAATTTATTGATTATCTAAAAAGAATGGCATAGTTTCATGATGGAATTCTCCTTGTATACCTCAGCTCAATGGTGTATATGTGAGGAGCATTGGCACTATATGAGATATGGTCTGGTCTATCATGAATATCACTAATTTAATTATTATTTTTTTAGAAGTAAGATTTAATTTTTAAAATTTAAATTAGGTTTCTTCTAAAATTTATTTCACCGTACCATATGAGATATGATATGGTGGACAAGTTAGAGGATAGGTCTGTGAGAACTTATTTATAGGGTATCCCAAAAGGTATTTGAGATATCACTTTTTCTTCTCAGTGGTTCACAATATGATTGTGAGCAATCATACTATTTTCTTGAAAACAGTGGGAGGATAAAATCAAAAAAAAATCTCTTAAGAACAATGAGTCACAGAATCTGTACAACCTATTTAAGATGAGCCAGTATATGTAGTACTTCCTTCACCTCGTAGATCTAGTAAGATCTTCTATCATTTAGAAAGGTACTTGATATTCTTACAAGAGATTCAGAGAAAGTATTTCTCAAAGGAGATTGGGAACATAGGAATGATCTCAAAACCTACAATGATATGATATGAGGAATCATGTAGTTACATGAAGGTCAGTGGGAGGGTCCCATGCTCACATCAGTTATGATGTAGTTACATATAGAATTTTTTTTTTTAAAGACCTAGGTCAAACATTCTGAAAATAAAAGGTCTATAGAGATAGATCCTAAAAGGATATTTGATTTTCATAGATAAGTACATAGAAGAGGTGCTGAAAGGATTCAGCATTGAAACCTTCAAGAGGGATCCGTTATCCTCTTGGGCATAAGTGTATGTCATGCTATGTACTTGACTTAGTATATCTTGCTGCAAAAGTCACGAGCAGATATGAGTTGAATTCAAGCTGGGAGTTTTGGATTGCTGTGAAAATACCCCTAAGTACTTGAGAAGTACTAAGGGATTATTCCTCATCTTTGAATAAAGGTTAGAGATAAGAGTGGAAGGATACGCTAATACTAATGGTAGAATATCTACATTAGCATGTATTCTTAAGTTATATTGGTTTGATTTATTAGAAGGGTTTCAATAATCGACCAGTGGAAGCTGAATATGTTATAGATGTGCAATATGCATCCTGGTTCTTATGATAGTTGCAGACTTAGATGTCCTACCATTAGATGCTATGATATTATACTGTAAAGATAATGATCCATAGCCCCAGAAATCCATGCACATAGAACAGATATACATGATTACCTCAAGTAGAAATGCATGGAGATGAAGAAAGTAGACTTCACATGATAGTGGTAGGCCCAAGTAACTTAGCCAGCTAAATACTGAAGCTTATCTTCAGAAGATGGGGCTCAGATATATGGTAGATTGGCTTTAGTGCAAGTAAAAATTTATTGGATGTGTGTCCTAAAAGCCAATCTTGGCTGACACATATTTTTCTCTTGGGTATATTTTATACTTGTTAGGCAGTCTTAATTACCAATCATGTTTATGTGTCCATAATTTATTTTAAAAATTAACAAAGAAATTTTATATATTCTCAAGGTGTTGAGAATTTGAGACATACATCATTAGTGGTTAATTTTTAAATGCTTCTGATCGAAGGATCGTCACAGAGGATAGTGATCAATCCATTCGAGATCGATGTATGGATCACCTCCCTTTAGGGCAGATGAGTCTCGAGTCTGTGGTGTAGAGACACTGAGGTGAGAGTGTAGGTGATTGTTAAAGAATAACTTGTACTGAGCATGACCAACACAAGAAACCACTTGGATGTCTACTCACTCGTCAGTGATTTTCTCGATGCTGAAGTGGTGTAACTGATTTTTTGACCTGCGATGTATTGGCTATTCGTAGCGAGGCTACTTAGTTTGACTGTACGTTTCTTTGATCTCTAGCCATATGGGTCCTAGCTGTGTATGTTGGCTATGTAGGTTCAAGTTCACTGTTTGGAGTAGGATGCACCTAGACGAAATCTATCGATTTTGATAGAAAAGAAGAAGTCCTATGAAATTCGTAAGACTGAGTTCAAAAAATTTTTGGTCAGAGTAAGTGTGAATACTGAAAAAGAGTTTTCATGAGATTCACAAATGAACTCGAGTCGAGCCAATCTAGCATATGACTGATGATGGAGTTTGACAAGTTCTCCATAACCTCCGTCCAGTCGAAACTCTTGATAGAGGGATTATATCACACGATAAATATACCTAGAGATTTATTTTTTTATTCTGTGGGGTTGCCACTACATGTTGCTAGATGTCACTGGTGGTTGTGAGAACTCACTAAGATTATTTTTGGATCAACGATCTTTGTTGAAGTGAGTTGGAATCATTTCAGCACATCGAAAAGAGTTTCGATGATACTGTGATGGAGATCACCGTATATCTCACTATCAAATAGAATAAAATTTGAGGGGTTACACATAAAAAAAGCATGACTTGATCAATGATTTGGATCATATTCAAATTATCAATCAGATTGATAGTTTGAATTTTTAGAAACTACTAATTTGTAAGCATAACAATTTTGACAGCTGTTAATTGTTAGCGTAGAAACTTAATTGCAAGTGTTGTAATTTTTTAAGACTGATTAAATTATAAATTAAGTTTTAATTAATTTAAGTTAAATTTAATTTAATTATATTTAATTTAATTTAATATTAATTGGGTTCAATTATTCAAATCAGATTTGGATTTCAAGCCTGATTGGATCAGGCTTGACAGTTTTTTCGAATTCGGCTTGTTTCAGATTCGATTTGAACCTGATTGAGGCTCTATTTGAACCAAATGAACTATGACTCAGAGAGATCAAGTTTCTTGAGATTCTCTCTCCAAAAATCATATTAAAAAAAGAAGTGGAGCATTATTTTTCTCATCCTTCTTTCTTCACGTGCATGAAAGGAGAGTATTGGCGCCCTATCTTATCTAGAAGTCTTTTTCATCAAATTTTTTTTCTATTTGAATTTGATTTAAAATAGGATAGAAATCTCTCAAATTAGGGTGTAAAAGTTTTTTTTTGTGTGACAAAAAAATTGGGGAAAGGTGGGACGTGCGCTTATGGTGAGAAGAGATTCTTTCTTGCAATGCAACCTTATCTCCACACCTTTCCAATTCTTGATTTAATTTCAACACCTTAGATAAGATCTCTTGGGTGTGATGGAGAGGGTGTGCATGGCATAAGATGAGGAGTGTGACAAAAAATTGAAGAAAAAGGGACGTGAAGAGTTTGTGACATTAAAGAAAAGGATGTGAGGTGCTACTTCTTTCTTTCTTACACACCCCAACGCCCAACTTCCTTCTCCTTTCTTCCTTCATGTCCATGCCCAGATCTGATGGAGATCAAATCTAAGAAGAGAAAAGAGAGAGAAGAAGAGAAGAAGAGTTCTTCTTCTCTTCATGGTGATCTGGTTCAGATCCCGTCGGATCTGCATGAAAGAGTTCACACAACGATCTGCTTCTTCAAGATCTGGAAGAAGAGATCAAGATCCATAGATGAGGAGCGAGATCTGTAAGGTGCTAGCACACCAGTGATGTCGGTGCTCTGATCAGATAGCTCTGTGTAGATACCTGCAGAGGTCAGACACGTGCATGGCTACAATCAGAATCTGGGACATCCACAGGATCCGAGGTATGGAGATTCGATCTCTATTTTATTTTTCTAACAGTTTGTTTTTCTGTTTTAGATATCAGATCATGGGTACATGTTCATATCAAGATCTTTACTATAATTTTCAGATTTGATCTGATACATGAATAAATTAAATTATTTTAATTTATTTATTTTTGCTGTGTAGATGTCTAGAAAAAGTTTTGAACTATACATACGAAATTGTAGTATTTTCTAACATGGCGCCCTCTAATGATGGTTCTGCTGTATTGTATGGCACCGACCCATAGCTTATGCCTTGAAGCCAAAGTCCCATTAGCCTACTAAGTATTTTGCATTGCAATCACCTTATTCAAAAAATCTGTTAAGATGACGTCGAGTTTTAGAAGATCGATGGAAAGAAAAATCTGACCAACCCATTTACTAAAGCCTCGGTATCTAAGAGTACTGAGATGATAAATCGAAGATGGGTATATAATACTATACTGATTGGCTTTAGTTCAAGTGGGAGTTGTTAAGAATTGTATCCTAAAGTCAATCGTTTGATGATTGTGCTAATTATAAATATATATGATTTGATCAATAATAAAAGTTATTTGATCTTTTTCATCACAAGATTACATCTTCTAACAAACTTCGATATTGTGATGAAGTTTTTAAGATTATTTTGATCGATAAAAGAAGATTTTATTGAAAAATATATCTTAAAACTATTTGTGTGACGATTGTGCTAACTATAATTATATATAAATTGATAAATAATAAAAATTATTTGGTATTTTTTATCACAAGGATACATCTTCTAATGAATTTCTATATTATGATGAAGTCTTTAGGACTACTTTGATTGATAAAAGAGGATTTATATATAGTCCTTAAACTGATTCGCGACCAAATGATATGCTATTACTAGGATGATAGCGATATCAAGTGTAGGTCATTGTGTACCATATGCGTTGGTTGTCTTTATAATCAAATGGTATGGAGATACTAGTATGGCATGCAGGTGAGATGTAGGGGTACATCGTCACTGAATGTAATCAACTATGGAGCACTCTACTATCAAAGGTAGCTCGTGAAGGGTACGGATATAAGTATCCCTCCGACTTGAGATCACCACGATAACTTGCAAGCAACTCACTATACTTTGATGCTGGACTAACTGAGTTTCTAATTCAGTAATAGAAGGTTTCTGGATACAGTCAAGTACTTATCAAGTCGGTACATGAGTCAAGATGGGATTGACCCCTTCGAATTAGTAGAAGATATGCATCAGTGTATTTCAATTTAGCAAAATCTGAACTCGGATAATCCATATGATGGATTTGAAAAAGATTAAAATATAATATGGATGATTTATCTAAGATTGATAGTTAAATCTTAGGTCATCCTCAAATATTAGGGTCAAAGAGATGAATTATATAGTAACCATATGTCAATAGGTTCTTGAATGTTGCTTCACCTTCATTCGACCTATCCAAAAGTCGATCATCATTGCTAGATGGTTACATTGATTGATTCAAAAAGATATTCCTATGCTATCAGCTTAAATTCAAACCTATTGGGTCACACTCAAAAGAAGTTTCTGACTGATCATGTGACTGATCAACGATTGAGAATTGTTCAAGGGCTTAATCATCAATTCGATTGATGATTAACCTTATGTAAAAATTGTAATAAATTAATTCATCAAGTGTTAATAAATTAATGAAATATTAATTATTAATTATATTATTAATTATCTTAATTTTATTGAGTAAAAAGAATTAAATAAAATCTAATTGAATTAGATTTAATTAGGTTTGACCCGATTAGGTTATGAGATGATCTAATCGCTAAGGAAGAATTATCCCTGATTTGATCAGGACTTTGATTCAATCAATTTTTAATTTAATTAAAATTTGATTTAAAATTTATAAATCTAATTAGATTAGATTTTATATATTTTATTTGGACTAAACCAAATATGATTTGGTTTGGATTCAAATAAAGAAACTTAGAGTCCTTATGGGAATAGGACTCTTCTCCCTGCGCCAATCCAGATTTTATGCCATATATCTCCACATACAAAATTATTTTGTATGAAATTTTTTCACATCAAAGAGTATTTTTCCTTATCTATCTCACATCCAAATATAATTTGGTTTTGATAAAAGAAAGATTCTGAAATTAGATTTCAAAATATTTCAGGAGAATCTGTTCTCATCTTGATCAACCTCTCCATGCTAATAAAATTTTTTCTCTTTATATGTATGGCATTTTGAGGAGATTTTTTGTGAGAGATTAGTAGAGTATTGATTTACTATAAAAAAATATGAAAAGGAATGTCTCATATTTTTTTAGTATATTTTGGGATGCAGAATTATGAAGGGAGGTAGAATCCTGTAAGAGTCTAGGATCATTAGGACTCTTCATCCCACCTCCTTATATGCCTATAAAAGGGGCCTTTGTAGTTTCTTTTGTGTGTGTAAGATACTAGAAGAGAGTTCTTCTTGTGGTGGAAGTTTGGACATGGTTCATGATGTGAAAAATAGAGAGAAGGGTCCTCTCTCTTGGGGTGTGCATAAAAATCTGAATTTCAGATTTTTCATCTTTTGGGTTTGGGAAGAGGGAATAAATTAGAAAAAATTTATTTTCTTCTCCATCTTTCTTTTACCTCTTCATCTCTTCTAGAAGTTCATCTTTAATCTTTGAAAAGATTTCAAAGATTTGAAGAAAAGATCAAGATCAGCCAAGAAGAAGGTCTTCACGGGAGCTAGCACTCCTAAGAAGATCGATCAGATCGGGGCTTCGAGTGGATTTTCTGTAGAAACCGGATGCATGTGCAGCTGTGAGAAACCAGCAAAGATCCTCTCCACTATATCTCTCAGTAGCAAAGATCATCGATCCATGATCAGGTATGGAGTTCTGAACTCAGATTAGAAGTAGATGTGATCTACTGCTCATATGCATGCATGCTGATTTTATCTTTGGATTATTTCAGATTTTATATGCAACATAACATGTCATAAATCTTAGAGTAGATTGATTTGATAATTAGATCATATATATATTAAATTAATTTAATTAATCTAATTATCTTCTACTATAATTTTTTTAAAAAAAATTGAAATACATGCATGAAATCGCTTATGCATCCCGACAGTGGTATCAGAGCCTAGGTTCATTATAACATAATTTATATGCATATTAAATCTAAATTTTAATTTTATTTAGATCTGATATATAATATTTTGATCTAAATTTAATTAATGGTTGATCCCACAAACTGACATAAGGTTGTCCTACTGTAAGTTTACCCTTATAGTGAAAAGGTTATCCTAGTTTGTGCTGATCGTTGATCAAATCTGATTTTATATCATGCATATGATATTTATGATCTGATTTAGATGTGATCTAAGATTGTAATCAGATCTGATATAATTTAGATTAGATCTAAATTCAAGCATATATGATATGTGATTAGATTAGATGATCCGATTAGCAAGTACTTGGATTGGGTTGATCACCAGACCGTCCAATCATAGGAGCAAAAAGAGTTTAAAGATCCTTTTTTTCTATTTGATGGGTTGCTTTTATGATGTGTAGGGGTGCCATGTGATTAGATTCCATGAAGAAAAATATAAAAGGAAGAACTTATTTTTCTACAAAACTCTAGATCTGGAAACCATAGATTTATTGTATGTGATACAAAATTATATGAAAAATAAGATATCTAATCTATATGATTAAAATTATTTTAATCATGATAAAATAAAATTTTGAATCATAAAAATTTGAGATATGATCTGAAAGTGTTATGATTAATTTTATTTTAGTGTTATGCAAGAATCTTTAGTTCTGAAACTTCTTGAATCGTGCTTACAAAATTACTGAGCCAACCCAATTTTAAATCGAGTTGACCCAGTCTCTTTGTGTAGCCAGCTCAATATTGATTGAGTCGATCCAGTTTCAGAATAAAAAATCTTTATATAATATTTATTATAAATTATTTATAAAATAAAAGGTTGAAATTGTTTCAAACCATAACCTAAATCCATGTTGATACTGAACTTAATTGAGAATTAAGGATAGAATCGATTAGATCTAGAATTATGAATTAAAGATCTAATATCATTCATATAAAACATAAAAGCATGAGTTAGCTCAAATCAGGTCCTCTTAATTGGGTTAGATCTAAGGTTAGAATCAAAGAGTTAATGGACTAACTAGAGAAACTGATTAAATCAAACTAAATGTTGAATTAGATTAAATCAGAGTTTCTCTAAAATCAATACAATAGTTATAGATGGTCAAGTCCATATCTTTGATTAGACCATATGGACCTTAATTATGGCTCAATGGTTGAACCCGAATCATTAGGTTGGTCAAATCAAAACTAGTCTAAGGTAAGTTTGGCATTTCAATCGGTGGTTTTTAATTTGGAGTGGCTTATCTGACCATTTTGATGGTATCTAAGGCAAGCTTAGCAGACCCTCCCACCAATCTCACTTACCTAACCAATTTGATGAATTATGTCTTGATTAGATCGTTAAGTGATTAGAATTGACCCATGTTATTAAGGTTGATCAGTGTGACTGATTTAGGTGCCATTTCAAGTAGTATGATCTTGATCCAATTCAATGACTTAGTAAAGTCAGTGAGAGGATTATGGTTTACTGATTGATCTCTTCTCTAAATTGATTCTTAAATCTTCTAAATTATTAGGTCCATAAAATGAGCTAGTTATGAGGATAACTAGATCATAGCATCTTATTAAAGTGAATGATAATGGGTCTATTATTTCTGATTGACATTGTAGGTGCCATCCGTCTGGTGTTCTCTCTGAATGATGGAATTATCATTCATCATATGATGACTCTATTGTATTATCTAATGATGGTTGGGTTGATCGAGCCATCTTCGGATCTGATCATTCATTAGTTAGAAATATTGAGTAGGTTCATGTTAATGGTTTGACCTAATTGAAACTTTCAGTAGAGGCCCATCACCTACTGAAATAAAATTCGGGATAAAATTAATTACTAAAAATTATTTGAAAAATAATTGGTTGAAAATCTATCCATAGATGCATATGGATTGATCGAGCCATCCTTGGGCTTGTATGCAGTCTGTGTAGATTCTAGTATCTGCTAAAAAATTGAGATAATTTATCGAATTGGAGGTAGAGGCTACCAATTCGACTAAAATAGTAGGAGAACCTTTAGACTAAAGTCCAAGTCTTTAGGCTTAATCAATTCATAAACATAGAGATCTTGTATTTTTTTTTCAATTATGGTAGATGTCGTTGCTCCATTCACTGTTTGACAGTGACTGATTTATCGGATCTAATTTCGATAATTGATATCAAAAATTATGAATAGTTCTAGAGCACGAATGGATCCTACATATGATTATGGATCCAGCACCTGAAGTTTCACATCCAACCTATGTGATGCAATCAAAGATACTTATCAAAAGTGACCAAATGACCATATCACATGTCGTGTTATTGAGAGTAGCAAAGAACATGAATTTAGTTATAAATTTGATGATGCTCAATGAGAGAAAATTTTTTAAATGTTGAAGGAGTTCTTTCACACCTCTGAAGATGTATCTTCAGTGTGACAATAATTCTTTGAGAAAAAAAAAAAGGTGCAAAGAGTCGTGCTTGGGCTAATGAGTCTGAACTGATAAAAAAGTCTAAGATTAACCTAGTCTGGTAGAGTCTCTTGACTTGAACAGGCTAAGGAAGAGAAATCAGCAAAAGATTGCTGGATAAGGTACTTATATGATAACTTCTTGTGATTTCTTTATCTGTGACACTACTACCTAGATATTGGATATCGAAAGTTCATACAAATTGTTGCAACGACTTCTGATTAGTAGAAAGATTAAAAATCATAAGAGATTTTCAAACATTGGAGATGAAAATTATATTTCAATCTTGGTTTTAAGAACCATCGAGCTTATTTTCAATTCTAAGAATATCATTTTAATAATTGTCACTATTGTCTAATGATTTTGTGATATCATTATGAATGATGTCAAAATCATGTGGACAATTGAGAAATGAATTTATGAATAGTCATAGTCTGTTAGTGTATTGTACATAATCAAACAAACTCTCTAAAATAGATAATATCATGAAAGCCTACCTTTGATAATTTAAGCTCGATCATATAAATAAGAATAGGATCAACAGAAGATAATTTTTGAGGTCAATGATTGTGAATCATTGTCAACCTGTCAATCCTATCTTCTTAGTAAAATGACCAAGTCACTTTTTGTTGGAAAAGATGAACAAGCCATTGATGTTCTAAATCTGATACATACTGATGTATTGAATCTACGAATATGTTTGTCATAAATTTAAATTATTTAAAATTTCAAATGAGTCCATAATAAGGTAAAGAAATAAACTTAGAAGAATATTGAAATTCTTCAGTCAGACCGAAGAGAAGAATGCATTTTAAATAAGTTTTGACATATCTAGAAGAGAATAAGATTCTCTCCTATTGGAATCGACTTTGTTAGATATAATTGATCCATAATGAGATTTACAAATCTGTAATCTCCATTTAAGGTTATGCTCTTAAGACTACTTATTATGTTCTGAACTGAATTTTGAATTAATCAGTTGCAAAGACTCCATATGAGATATGAACTAGACATAAATCATACTCTCTTACATTAGGGTTTGAGAGTGTTTGCTTTATGTCGAGCATTTGCAGATCGATTAGTTTAGATTTCGGTCCTATGTATATTATTTTGTAGGAAATCAAAGAATTCAGGAGATATAATTTCTATCATGCTAAAGAATAAGAGTTGTTTGGCATTTCTTTTAGAAAAAGAGTACCTTGATGAAGGTACTGATGCCTTTAATGTAGAACTTATGAAGTTTGACAGGTAGAGGAATCAATACAATCTGGTGAACTCATAGAACTAGATTTGATTAGATCAAATCTGAAATCCATTGCAGAGGCACCATTAAGGAGATCCGATAGAGTACCGCATCTGTCGGATAGATATTTTGATTTCTAATTTGAGATGTGATTCTGTTGAACTTGATGAGAACAACAAGAATTTGATCACCTACATGGATGTCATGCAAAGATTTAACTCTGATTAATGGCTTGGAGCCATAGGTCCGAAATGGAGTCTATGAAGATCAACAATGTATGGATACTCATTGATTCACTCACACGGTAAAGTCCATAGAGGGTAAATGGATCTTTAATAGGATCAAAGTAGTGCAGACGAGAAGGTGGAGACCTAAAAAGTTGTCGGGTTGCCTAAGGATATTGTCAACATTATGGTATTAACCATAACAAGATATTTTCTCTTGTGGCAATGCTAAATATTTTAGAGTTGAAATGTGCATTTTGATAAGTGATCAAAATGCATGGCTTCGTTGAGAACGAAGAAAAATCCTACAAATACAAATGGATTAATAGTTCTATGAGCGTATTTCTTATCTTGTATGTGAATGAAATTTTTTTAATCGAGAATGACATTCCTTATATTATAGAAAATAAAGGTTTCGATATTATCATAATTTTCCATAAAGGATTTAGGAAAAGCATCTCTCATCCGAGGGATGAAGATCTATAGAGATAGATCTAAGAGGCTGCTTAAGTTTTCCTAGTCCAACATACATAGGATGTTTATGAGTAGAATTTGTTCTATCATATACATCATATATGAAATCGGATATGGTATACTCACTAGGATAGTGAGTGGATACTTAAAGATCCAGATGAGAATCACTGGAAGGTCATCCTTAAGTATTTGAGAAATACTAAGGATCGGTGACTCAGTTATGAAGAATTTGACTTAAAACATGTGGAGTATGACTTCAATTTTTAGTTGGACATAATAATAGCAAGAATGTGTCAGAATACATACTTACCTTAAATAATGGAGCAATCTGCTGGAAAGGATCCAAGCAAAACAATATAGCTAAGTTTAAATTGTGAGGCAGAATGCATTACAGCATTCGATGCTTACAAAGAAGCTATGTGATTGTACAGGTTCACTGGCAAGCTAGGAGTGGCATCCTTCGATGATGGTCCTGCTGTATTGTACAACATTGAAGCCATAGCTCATGCCAAGGAGCCGAAGTCCCATTAGCTTACTAGGTGTTTTGCATCGCTACCACCTTATTCGAAAAATCTGTTAAGATGATGTCAAACTTTAGAAGATCGACGGAAAGAAGAACTTGACCAACCCATTTACTAAAGCCTCAGTATTTACGAGTTTTGACATAATAAATCGAAGATAGGTATATGATATTATACTGGTTGGCTTTAGTCCAAGTGAGAGTTGTTGGAAAATGTATCCTAAAGCCAATCGTATGATGATTGTGCTAACTATAATTGTATATAAATTGATAAATAATAAAAGTTATTTAATATTTTTTATCATAAGAATATATCTTCTAATGAACTCCTATATTGTGATGAAGTTCTTAGGACTACTTTGATCGATAAAGGATGATTTATCGCATAGTTCTTAAATTGGTTCGCGACCAAACGATACGCTATTACTAGGACGATAGCGATATCAAGTGTAGGTCGTTGT
Source organism: Elaeis guineensis (assembly GCF_000442705.2). Taxonomy (NCBI): domain Eukaryota; kingdom Viridiplantae; phylum Streptophyta; class Magnoliopsida; order Arecales; family Arecaceae; genus Elaeis; species Elaeis guineensis. Next base: position 68,646,438 of record NC_025999.2, read on the forward strand.
GTGCCATATGTATTGGTTGTTCTTATAATCAAATGGTATGGAGATACTTGATGGCATGCAGGTGAGATGTAGGGGTACATCATCACTAAACGTGACCAACTATGAAACACTGCTGTCAAGGGTAACTCGTGAAGGGTATGGGTATAAGTGTCTCTCCGATCTGAGATCACCATGGTGACTTGCAAGCAACTCACTGTACTTTGGTGCCAGACCAACTGAGTTTCTAATTCAGTAATGGAAAGTTTTTAGATACAGTCAAGTATTTGTCAAGTCGGTGCGTGAGTTAAGATAGGATTGACCTCCCTGAATTAGTAGGAGTATGCATAGTGTATTTCAATTTAGCAAAATCTAGATCTGGATATCCATATGATGGATTTGAAAAAGATTGAAATATAATGTAGATGACTTATCTACGATTGACAGTTAAATTTTAGATCATCCTCGAGTATTAGGGTTAAAGGGATGAATTATACAGTAACCATACGCCAATAGGTTCTTGAATGTTGCTTCACCTTCATTCAACCTATCCGGACGTCGGATCATCATTACTAGATGGTTACATCAATTGGTTTAGAAAGGTATTCCTATGCTATCGATTTAGATTCGAACCTATAGGGTCACACTCAAAAAAAGTTTCTGACTGATCATGTGGCTGATCAACGATTAAGAATCGTTCAAGGGCTTAATCGTCAATTCGATTGATGATTAACCTTATGCAAAAATTATAATAAATTAATTCATCAAATATTAGTAAATTAATAAAAGATTAATTAATAATTATATTATTGATTAGCTCAATTTGATTGAGTAAAAAGGATTAAATAAAATCTAATTGAATTAGATTTAATTAGGTTTGATCCGATTAGGTAATGAGATGATCTAATTGCTAAGAGAAAATTATCCCTGATTTGATCAGAACTTTGATTCAATCAATTTTTACTTTGATTGAGATTTGATTAAAGATTTATGAATCTAATTAGATTAGATTTTATATATTTTATTTGGGCTAAACCAGATATGATTTGGTTTGGATTCAAATAAGGAAACTTAGAGTCCTTATTGGAATAGGACTCTTCTTCCTGCGCCAATCCAGATTGCATGCCATATATCTCCATATACAAAATTATTTTGTGTGAGATTTTTTCACACTAAAGAGTTCTTCTCCTTATCTATCTTACATTCAAATCTTATTTGGTTTTAATAAAAGGAAGATTCTAAAATTAGATTTCAATATATTCCTTATCAAGAGAATCTGTTCTCATCTAGATCAATCTTTCCACACCAATAAATTTTTTTCTCCTTATATGTATAGAATTTTAAGGAGATTTTTTGTGAGAGATCAGTTAGAGAATAATTTATCATAAAAAAATATAAAAATGGATGTCTCATATTTTTTAACATATTTTGAGATATGAAATTGTGAAAGGAGGTAGAATCCTGTAAGAGTCCAGGATCATTAGGACTCTTCACCCCACCTCCTTACACATCTATGAAAGGGGCTTTTGTGGTTTATTTTGTGTGTGTAAGATATCATAAGAGAGTTCTTCATGTGGTAAAAGTTTGGATATGGTTCATGACATAAAAAATAGAGAGGAGGGTCCTCTCTTTTAGGGTGTGCACAAAAATCTGAATTTCAGATTTTTGATCCTTTAGGTTTGGGAAGAGGGAATGAATTAGAAAAAAATTATTTTCTTCTCCATCTTTCTTTCACCTCTTCATCTCCTCTAGAAGTTCATCTTCAATCTTTAAAAAAATTTTAGAGATTTAAAAAAAGATCAAGATTAGTCAAGAAGAAGGTCTTCACGCAAGCTAGTACTCCCAAAAAGATCGATCAAATTGGAGCTTTGAGTGAATTTTTCATAGAGACCAGACGCATGTGCGGCTGTGAGCAACCAGCAAAGATCCTCTCCACCATGTCTTTCAGTAGCAAAGATCATCAACCCATGATCAGGTATGAAGTTCTGAACTCAGATTAGAAGTAGATGTGATCTAATGCTCATATGCATGCATGTTGATTTTATCTTCGGATTATTTCAGATTTTATATACAACATAACATATCATAGATCCTAAAGTAGGTTGATTTGATGATTAGATCATATATCTATTAGATTAATTTGATTAATCTAGTTATCTTTCATGATAATTTTTATGAAAAAATTTTAAAATACATACATGAAATTGCTTACGCATCTCGACAGATTTATCACGTAGTCCTTAAACTGGTTCGCGATCAAATGATACGCTATTACTAGGATGATAGTGATATCAAGTGTAGATCGTTGTGTGCCATATGCGTTGATCATCTTCGTAATCAAATAGTGTGGAGACACTAGTATGGAATGCAGGTGAAATATAGGAATACATCATCACTGAACGTGACCAACTAAGAAGCACTGCGCTGTCAAGAGTAGCTCATGAAAGGTATGGATATAAGTATTCCTCTAATCTGAGATCACTACGGTGACTTGCAAGCAACTCATTATACTTTAGTATCAGATTAACTGAGTTTTAAATTCAGTAATGAAAGATTTTTGAATGCAGTCAAATACTTATCAAGTCGGTGTGTGAGTCAAGATGGGATTGACCCCTCTAAATTTGTAAGAGTTAATGCATCAATGTATTTAATTTAGTAAAATCTGGATCCGGATAATTTATGTGATGGATTTAAAAAATTAGAATACAATGTAGATGACTTATCTAGGATTGATAGTTAAATCTTAAGTTTTCTTAAGCATTAGGGTCAAAGGGATGAATTATACGGTAACCATACGCCAATAGGTTCTTGAATGTGACTTCGCTATCACTCGACCTATCCGAACGTCGGATCCCATTGCTAGATGGTTACATCGATTAGTTCAAAAATTTATTTCTATGCATCAGCTTAGATTCGAACCTATAGGGTCACACTCAAACGAAGTTTCTAACTGATTATGTGGTTGATCAACGATTGAGAATCGTTCAAGGACTTAATCATCAATTCGATGATGATTAACCTTATGCAAAAGTTACAATAAATTTATTCACCAAGTGTTAGTAAATTAATTAGCAATTATATTATTGATTAGCTCAATTTGATTGAGCAAAAAAAATTAAATAAAATCTAATTGAATTAGATTTAATTAGGTTTAACCCGATTAGGCTATGAGATGACCTAATCGCTAAGGGAGAATTGTCCCTGATTTGATCAGGACTTTGATTCAATCAATTCTTAATTTGATTGAGATTTGATTAAAAAATTATGAATCTAATTAGATTGGGTTTCATCTATTTATTTAGGTTTAACCAAATGTGATTTGGATTAAGATTCAAATAAAGAAATTAAGAGTCCATATTGCATTGGACTCTTCTCCCTTGCACCTCCTACTTTGGATGCCATTTTTCTCCATGCACAAAATTTTTTTGCATGAGATTTTTTTTATGCCAAAGATATCTTCTCCCTTCCTTTCTCACAGCCAAATATGGATAAAATCTGATATTATATGGTATGTTCAAATTTGATTTGAATGGGATACCATATAAGATAAGGTTTGACCTTATCTACAACTCTTGCCGCACATGCCTTCTTTTCCCATTATTTTGTCTGATAATATGAGAGATTTTATCATGAAAAATTAGATGGAGATCTGATTCCATATGAAAGGAAGTTGTTTGGGGCATCCCATATTTTTTGGACGTGGAATTGAAAAGAAAGAGGTGACAATGTATGGAAGAGTCCAAACATTGTTGGACTCTTCACCCTACCTTATTATGCGTTGAATTAAATAGGGATTTATTCTGTTTTTGTGCATGTAAGAGAGAAAAAAAATAGCTCTTCACATTGAAGGTGTTGAGGCATGGGTTATTGGTGTGAAAAAGAAGAGGAGAGTCCTACTTCTTTGGATGTGCGCAAAACCTAGGTTTCTAGGGTTTCCACCTCAGGATTTGGGAAGAGAAAAAAATATGAAGAAAATTATTTTCTTTACCATCTTTCGTTCACCTCTTCATCTTCTCTAAAATCTCATCTTCAATCTTTAGAAAGGTTTTAGAGATTTGAAGAAAGGATCCAGATCAGTCAAGAAGAAGGTCTTTGTGTGAGCTAGCACTCACGAGAAGATCGATCAGATCGAAACTTTGAGTGGACTTTCTATAGAGATCGAATGCATGTGCGGCTGCGAGCAACCAGCAAGAATCATCTTTACCATGTCTCTCAACAGCGGCAATCATCGACCCATGCTTAGGTATCGAGTTCTGAACTCAGGTAGATATAGATTTGATCTACTACTTACATTCATGCATGCAGATTTTATCGTCTGAATTTTTCAGATTTTATATGCAATATATCATATCATAGATCCTAGAGTAGGTTGATTTGAGAATTAGATCATATGCATATTAGGTTAATATGATTAATCTATTTACTTTTCGCTATAATTTATTCAAAAAAATTTTGAAATATATGTATGAAATCATATATATTTTCCAATAAAGTGTGGTCCTAGGGGCTAGGATAAGAGTGGTCCTACAGTGGAGGCATGTAGCTCTCCACGGGCTTGAGGTCCAAGTGTTGAGGACCTTGAGGGACTTAGTTGGGGCTCTGGAGATGGAGACACAAGATAGAGCAAGGAACTAGAGCCAAGGATGAAGACTGTAGAAAAAAAGTAATTTTTCGATCTTAGTCGACTCAAATTGAGACTGGATCGATTAAGCCTTAGGAAAAATGGCCAAACAGAAAGATAGATTTCGAAATTCTGTGGCTGACACATAGGTGAGTCGACTCAGTTCTGGTTTGGTTCGACTTAGTCATAATAATTGAGTCGACTCAGTCACAGTAATTGAGTCGACTGAGTCATCTCAATTTCGTAGGCAGAACTATGCAGATTTTTTGTTTGGGTTTAGGATTGGATTTGATCCTAAGAGTCTTAAGGCCTAGTTTGAGAGGTCTTAAAGGGGCTAACCAAGGGTTTGGACTAAAATTAAGTTAAAGGGATGAGAGCATGCAAGACTTGGGTTTGGGTGAACACTTTCATGTATGGGTTAGCCGAGGGAGTTTTTGGGCTAGGATTTTGGTCCATATATATGGGTATATATATGTGTACATTATAACCCTAAATTGATAGTGGAATCAAATGTGCTCTTTCTCCTAATCTCTCTCTCTTTCCCTGGTATTGCATGCCACCCAAGGCATCTCGTGCATCCCCTTTCCTAAAAGTGGCCACACGATATCTAGAATCAAGTCCAGATCTAGGGCTTGATGTTTGCAGTCCCTAAAGAGTCCAGATCGTCATAGACTCTTGTAGAAAGGGATCCATCGCCGGTCTCCTCGAGTCCATGTGGGGAAAGATGGTCCTTCAACATAGTATCAGAGTGGTACCGAGTTTCAACATAGTATCAGAGTGGGTACCGCGTTCCAACATGATGGGTGTGAAATTTAAAATCATTTACATTACAGCCATTATAATATATTAGATATTTTGTTGGTCTGTAACCTAATAGTCTTGGATTCTTAGGTATGAATTCACTCCCTTGTATGACCTGCATATTATAAAAAGAATAAATTGAGAGAAATTAAAATATAAGAAATGATAATGGTCACTTATCAATTGGTGGAACCAATCTACAAAATTCTATGAGCGCTGTGTTAAAATTTCTTCCTTACTTATCATTAAGTTGTTCCATCTTAGTATCTCATCATATTGTCTATACATATGTAAGATAAGTACATTATAATAAGTGATTGAATAGTTGAGATTGTGAGGGATGCTTACTCAATATATGGATCGACCTCCTTACAGTTTAGCAAAACATACATCTCTACCCATTGAATTTTCATATCAGTTAATACCCGACAAATGTCGTGCCTAAATTCATGAGCAGGATAGGCACATATTGAGATCTCTTACTTTGATCTCTCACCTCCACCATCATCATTTCGACTCACTTAAGTCAGCTTTATCTGCACACTAGGGTTAAAATATATCGACTGAAATTAAAAATTTCTTCAATTATGTACGCCTTCACAATAGATCTTTGACTCTAGCCTTATTTTTTACTTTCTTCTTGAGACTGTCTATGTATCTTTCAAATGGATATATCCATCTATACTGCATTGGTCCCCCCACCCTAGCTTCATACGTCAGATGAATCATGAGATGCTCTATGGAGTCGAAGAAGCTAGGAGAAAATATCTCTTGCATATGATCTCTACACTGCTAGTCTCAAGACTAGAGATATGGTCGATGGATAGTTCGATAGCACATATGTCTCTGAAAAAAATTAAGCTCGATCAAAGAACTACATATGGGATTGGGAAGGAGATCACGCCAAGCCAATGGGAGTAATCGTTGTATGAAAATATAGCAATTATGGTTCTTTAGCCCATAGAACCTACAATCTTTGACATTGACACATCGAGCTAGATTCCTTGCATAACCATCTCAGAATTTAAGATTTTTATACCATTCACATATATCCTTCAACTTCTCCCTCATTAAGGTGTAAGATACTTTTGGCTTCAGAAATTTCTCTGGTGACATCTCAACCAGCTCTAATAGAGGATGCTTGCATATATTCTTTATATCTACTTGAGCCTTAGAGTTATCCTTCGTCTTGCCCTTGACATCCATAATAGTATAGAAAATATTATCGAATACATTCTTCTCAATGTACATGATGTCAAGGTTATGATGGCTCAAATTAGTAGACTAGTACAATAATTTCTAAAAGATGATGCACTTTACCCAGTTATGTGTTTTACCGAATCTTTGAAGTTTCTGCTTGTCAAATAGTATGCCAAACTGGATGTCATCCAGTTGGGATATCCTCTAAAATACTTTCATACCATTGAGTTATGGGGGTACACGATCTTTCTCTATCTTATTCCTTTTGAAACTATCTCACTGCTTTCGAAAAAGATGATGCTCAGGAAAAAATTGACGATGACAATCTAACCAGCAAGGCTTATGACTATGCTTAAGTTGAAATGATTTTGTATTCTCTATGTAATAGGGACATGCTAGCTTCTCATGAGTGCTCCATCCTGACAGCATCCCATAAGCAGAAAAAATACTAATGGTCCATATTAATACAGCCTTCATTACAAAATTCTGCTTCTTCGATGCATCAAACATATGTGTGCCACGGACCATAAGAATTTCAACTCATCAACAAGAAGACTTAGATATACATCAATGCTTCTACCAGGATATCGTGGTTTAGGAATAATTAATATAAGAAAGATGTTATGTTCTTTCATGCACATTCTAGGCGACAGATTGTATGGAGTAATAAAGACTGGCCAATATGAATAAGGAGTCGCTGCATGACTGAATGGTGTAAACCCATCGATAGCAGACCCAGTCAGACATTGTGTGATTACTGAGCAAATAAAGGGTGGCAAGCATCAAATTTCTTTCATACCTCACTATCCGATGGATGATTCATCATATCGAAGTACTTGCGAATTCTTTCTTTACGCCATCTCATTTGTTCGACAGTACTCTTGGACAAGTAGAGCCTCCGAAGCCTAGAAGTGAGGAAAAAGTATCGAAGAATCTTGTATGGTATGTCTTTTTGATTCCTACCCTTTTGTCTCGACTTAAATTGGCTTGGTTCTATGCAATACAATACTTTTAAAATTTTTAAATTAAGGGGTTTCAAAGAATTGAGTAGCATTGCAAATGGAGAGGGTTGGGATGTGCGTCCTGTGCATGCAGACTCAGGGTGCACCAGACAACTAGGTCGCACGCCCTTGCACCAAGGACTATCATCTAAGACAGTGGGGTCGCGAATCCCATGCCGATGGGCCGAGCTGGGGTAGCCACGAAGGCGGCCCCCCCAGCACCCCAGTCGGGCATCTAGGCAAATCCTATTATGGAGATTCCAAAGTATCAAGCAGCATTGCAAATGGGAAGGGCCAGGATGCACATCCCGCACACAAGTTTTGACCACAGGACGACCAGGCCATGCGACCTGCACACTAGGGACTATCACCCAAGGCTATCGGATCATGCATCCTATGCCGATGGGCTGAGCCGGGGCATCTGCAGAGGCGATACCCCTACCACCCCAATAGAGCATCCAAACAAATCTCACCCTAAGGTTCCAAAATATCGAGCAACATTGCGAATGGGGAGAGCTAGGATACGCACCCCATACACAAATTAAATTCAAACATCATTAATTTAAATAAATATCATACATTTAAATTTAAATAAAAAAAAATGAAAGAGGGAACAGCATTTGGCGATGACTCCATCATCGCCGCCGTCACTATCACTGTCACCGTCGATGTCGCTGCCTCTATCGCCATCGCTAATACTCACCAAGGGAGGAAGGAATGGCGAGAGAGGATGGCAAGGGTGTGAGGATAGCGGATTCGACTGTGGGAAAATTCAGTGCAGGGATAAAATGATAATTTTAAAATTTTTTTAAAATCATTATTTTACAGTAAAAATTATTAATTAATCTAATTAATTAATATAAATTTATCCTACACTAAGATCTAAATATGATATATAGCATGCATTCATTTAAATTTAAAATTCAAATGCGAACAGTAAATACTTTACTGTAATGTGTTCAGAACACAATACCTTTGTGCGGATAGTAGATCGCCGCAATCTGATCACCGTCGGGAGAGTCTAATCATCATGACATAGCTACATAGCATGTCTGACCACCGTGAATCATCCACACGAAGCTCCCGATCTGATCGACTCCTCACGAGTGCTAGCTCGTTGTAGAGCCCTTTTGACGGTCGATGCTGATCGAACTCCTTCGATCGATGTCTGTCGATTCTTCGGATGCTCTGGATCATCGACAGACGTGCTTGAGAGGATGTTGAAGATCTCCCTAAGATTTTGTGAGCTCACGATACTCGTAGCTCACTTTCTCACTTTTCGAACCCTATGCTAAAACTCTAGGGAACTCACGGAAACCTTGCACCCACTTTTCTTTCTTTTCTTTCTTTTTTTCTTGGAAGGATATGGACTTCTTTCTCACACACAAGACTTCTCACACCCAAAATTTTTCTCCAAAAATTTTCTTCTTGCATGCCCCACTCTTCTCCTCCTTTTATAACAACATCAAACGTCTTATCTAAAAGAAAGGATAAAGATGAGTAATTGCACATTTGAATTCAAATCAAATTTTGAATTCAAATGGACACCAACTCATCCCTTATCCACAAAAGATGTGAGGCATGGCTTAAATTATGCATGGAGTGATTTCATGATAAACCTTTTCTCATGTAATAAATGGGGCATAAAAAAAGGGATAAGATGCAAAGATTGATTGCCCATTCAAATTCAAACTTTATTTTGAATTTGAATGGCCAACCAATCATCCTTATCCATTCATTTGGTACATTAAAGTGGGGTGTGGAGAGGGCTTGGCATGAGAAAATAATTCATGAGAAGTTCCTTCTCATGAATTCAAATGGGTGCAATGGAAGTGAGGTGGCGCATGGAGATTGGGTCAAGGTGGTTTCATTATTTAAACCAACCTAATTGAACCAAATAAGTTAGGTCCAATTAGACTAATTTAAACCCAACTTAATTAGACTTAATTAGGCTCAACAAAATTTTAATCAAATCAGAAATTGACTAAGCCCAACCCCTGATCAAATCAGAGACCAAACCATCTCGACGATTAGATCAACTCTTAACCTAATCGGGTCAAACCCAACTGAATCCAATTCAATTGGACTTGATCCAAAAATAATTACTCAATCAAATTGAGTTAATTAGCGATCAAATCACTAATTAAATCTCTCATAAATACTGAGTCCAAATTCGATGGGCAATCGGACATCAGAATTCATCGATATATAACCCTGATCGAAAAGTCCCAACCAGTCGGACCTTGACCCCGGTACCCATAATGTGTGGAACTCATGATCAGAGAATCCTGATTCTCGATCACTGAGTCCCAAATATGTAGGATTCTACACCAACTATCAGATCAGATAGGAACCTCTAATGTGTGTGACCCCACAGGTTCAAACCTAAGCCGGTAGCACAGGAACCAATTCCTGTACTAATCGAAGTGACCATCAAGCAATGGTACCCGATGTCGGATAGGTTGAAGAGTCGCAATCGCAACACTCAAAACCTACGTGAATATGGTTACTGTATAATTCATCCTTTTGACCCCTGTGTTTAGGATGACTCAGGGTTAAACTGTCAACCCTGATCAGATCATCCGAATCGTGCTCAACTCAAACAGTCCTGTGACTCCTCACAAGGACTACCTTGGCCAAGGTTTTGCTAAATTGAAACACGACTGTACACAGCTCCTAAACTGGAGTGGTCAATCCCATCTTGACACACGCACCGACAAGTCAAGTACTTGACTACACCCAGCAGCCTTCCGTCACTGAATTAGAAATTCAGGTAGTCCAATACCTAAGTGCAGTGAGTTGCTTGCAAGTCATCGTGGTGGTCTCAGGTCGGAGGGATATTTATACCCATATTCCATTGGAGCAAATCTTGACAGCAGAAATAGCTCCAGAGTCGGTCACGTTCAGTACAGATGTACCCTTACATCTCACCTGTATGTCATACCAGTGTCTCCACACTCATTGGTTAAGAGGACAACCAACCTATATGGCACACAATGACCTATGCTTGATAAACATTGTCGTCTTTGGTAACAATGTATCATTTGGTCATGAATAAATTTAAGGACTAAACGATAAATCCTCCATTGTCGAGTCTAAATAGTCCTAAGGACTTCACCACAACATAGGAGTTCATTAGAAGATGAAATATTTTGTGATGAAAAAATATTAAAATAATTTTTATTAATTTATAATTCATGTACAAATACAAAAATGAGCACAACCGTCAACAGGCTGACGATTGGCTTTGGGATACTATTCCCAATAATCTCCCACTTGGCCTAAAGCCAATCGGTGCAGTATCTAATATCCATCTTCGACTTGTAGTTGTCGAACTCCTTCACCGCAATGGCTTTAGTGAATGGGTCAGCCAGGTTCTCCTTCCTGTTGATCTTCTGAAGATCGACGTCACCTCGATCCACAATTTTTCGGATGAGATGGTAGCGACGCAGAATATGCTTCGTCTGCTGGTATGCTTTTGGTTCCTTCACCTGAGCAATGGATCCAGAGCTGTCACAGTAGAGCAGAACTGGACCAACAAGGGAGGGTCCTACTCCGAGCTCAGTGATAAATTTCTCAGCCACACCGCTTCTTTGGCAGCATCTGATGCAGCGACATACTCCGCCTCATAAATTGAATCAGCCATTGTGTGCTGCTTGGAACTTTTTCAGCAGATAGCCCCACCATTAAGGGTAAAAATAAATTCCGACACACTTTTGCTGTCATCGTGATCAGACTGAAAACTAGAGTCTGTAAACCCTATAAGTCTCAAGTCTGATTCACCATAAACAAGCCACTGGTCTTTAGTATTTCTTAAATACTTCAGGATGGTTTAAACAACCTTCCAGTGATTCTTCCCTGGATCAGATTGGTATCTACTCACTACCCCTAGTGAGTATGCCACATCTGATCGTGTACATGTTATAGCGTACATGATAGATCCCACTGCCGAAGCATATAGAATCTTACCCATATGCACTCTCTCTTGAGGTGTTGTCGGACAATCCCTCTTTGAGAGAGAAATTCCATGGCCTATCAGAAGATAGCCTTTCTTGAAATTCTCCATGCTGAACCTCTTCAGCATAGTATCAATGTACGTGGACTGAGATAAACCAAGCAACCTTTTATATCTATCCCTATAGATCCTCATCCCTAGGATGTAGGAAGCTTCTCCCAGATCCTTCATGGAGACTGTGACGACAGCCAAATCTTTATTTCCTGTAATGCAGGGACATCATTCTCGATTAAGAGAATGTCATCCACATACAATACAAGAAATACTACTACTGGACCATTAGCCCACTTATAAATGCAGGGCTCTTCTCCATTCTTAATGAAGTCATACGTCTTGATCGTCCTATCAAAATGTATGTTCCAACTCCGGGATGCCTGCTTAAGTCCATAAATGGACCTCTGTAGTCTGTACACCTTAGACTCATCTGTGGATGTGAATCCTTCAGGTTGTATCATATACAACTCTTTGTCCAGCTCTCTATTTAGGAAAGCTGTCTTCACATCCATCTACTAGATTTCATAGTCCAGATGGGCAGCTATCGCAAGCATAATCCGAATGGATTTGAGCATTGCCACAGGAGAAAACGTCTCGTCATAGTCTATACCATAACGTTGATGATATCCCTTGGCAACCAGACGGACTTTATATGTTTCCACCTTTCCATCTGTGCCCCTCTTCCTCTTGAAGACCCACTTACACCCTATGGGTTTTACTCCTTCAGATGGGTCAACCAATGTCCACACATCGTTGACCTTCATGAACTCCATTTCAGATTTCATGGCCTCCAGCCATTTCTTAGAGTCGGGTCTCTGCATTGCATCCATGTTGGCGATCGAATCCTCATCATTTTTATCAAGTTTGATAGGATCGCCATCCCAGACCAAGAAACCATAGTATCTATCCGGTTGACGTGGTACTCTACCAGATCGCCTTAAGGGTGCTTGAACAATGGGCTCCGGATCTGATCTAACCAAATCCAGTTCAGGTTTAGCAACTTGTGTTGATTTTTCCACCTGTCGAACTTCGTCAAGTTCGATCTTAGAGACAACAGTCCCTTCATCAAGAAACTCCTTTTTCAAAAAGATTGCCTTAAGGCTGACAAACACTTTTTGCTCATCAGCTAGGTAGAAGTAATACCCTTTGGTCTCTTTTGGGTACCTTATAAAATTACACTTGTCAGACCTAGGTCCAAGCTTGTCCATAATTAAACATTTAACATAAGCCAGACACCCCCAAACCCTAAGGTGAGAGAGTACTGACTTACGTCCTATCCATATCTCATATGGCATTTTGATTACAGACTTACTCGGAACTCTATTTAGAAGGTAACAAGTCGATTCGAGTGCATATCCCCAGAGAAAGATCGGCAGACCAGCAAACCCCATCATGGATCGAACCATGTCCAACAAGGTCCGATTCCTCCTTTCAGGTATACCATTATACTGTGGTGTTCCAGGAGGTGTCCACTGAGAGAGAATCTCATTCTCCCCAAGATATGTCAGAAAATCATTGGAAAGATATTCACCTCCTCGATCAGATCAAAGAGTTTTAATATATCTTTCAGTTTATTTTTCTACCTCATTTCAAAATAGTTTGAACATTTCAAATGACTCCGACTTATGCTTCATTAAATAGACATACCCATACCTCGATAGGTCGTTTGTGAAGGTTATGAAGTAGAAATATCCACCTCTTGCACTTGAGCTCATGGGTCCACATACATCAGAATGTACCAGACCCAAGAGTTCGCTGGCTCGCTCACTTTTCCAGTAAAAGGTGATTTGGTTATTTTACCAAGAAGACAGGACTCACAGGTTGAAAGTGATTCACAATCACCTACTTCAAGAATTTCTTCTTGAGCCAACCTGTTTATCCTGTTCTTATTAATATGACCTAGCCTACAGTGCCAAAGGTAGACTTCTGACACATTATCTATTCTAGGGCATTTACCGGAGGTTTGAACTACATTAACAGGTTGTGATAGAAAGTAAATTCCATTATTAAGTTGTCTAACAAACATTGTAACACCATTCAAAATGATATTGCAAATATTTTTTTTTATTAAAAATTGATAACCGTTCATGGCCAAAAAGCCTACAGAAATAATATTTAATAAAAAGCTTAGACAATAGTGACATTCACTCAGAATTATGTTTCGAGAATTGATTACAAGGTTCATGATTCCTAATGCTAGAACTGGAACTTTGCTTCCATCTCCAACGTTCAGGAACCTCTCGCCTTCATCAAATCTCCTACTGACCTGCAGACCCTGCATCGTATTGCAAATATGATAAAGACTTTCGGTATCCAATACCCAGGCAGTAGTATCACAAATGAAAAAGTTGCAAGGTGTTATCATATAAGTACCTTCCTTTTTCTTCGGCCTGTTCGGATCCAGGGAGGAATGTATAGAGGACAGTTCCTCTTCCAGTACCCCTGCTTCTTACAAAAGAAGCACTCCGTCTGGCTCTGGTCGGGCTTGCGCTTCTTAGTCTGATCCTGTGCAGACTGTGGGGAAAATTCAGTGCAGGGGTAAAATGGTAATTTTAAAACTTTTCAAAATTATGATTTTACAGCGAAAAAATATTAATTAATCTAATTAATTAACATAAATTTATCCTACACTAGGATCTAAATATGATATATAGCATGCATGCATTTAAATTTGAAATTCGAATTTGAACAATAAACACTTCATTGTAATGTGTTCAAAACACAATACCTTTGTGCGGGTAGTAGATCACCGTAATTTGATCACCGTCAGGAGAGTCTGATCATCGTGATGCAGCCACATAGTGTGTCTGGCCTCTGCAGATCGTCCATACGAAGCTCCCGATCTAATCGACTCCTCACGAGTGCTAGCTCATTGTAGAGCCCTTTTGATGGCCGATGCTGATCGAACTCCTTCGATCGATGTCTGTCGATTCTTCGGATGCTTCGGATCATTAACAGACATGCTTGAGAGAATGTTGAAGATCTCCTGAGATTTTGTGGGCTCACGACACTCGTAGCTCACTTTCTCACTTCCCGAACCCCAGGCTAAAACTCTAGGAAACTCACCGAAACCTTGCACCCACTTTTCTTTCTTTTCTTTCTTTTTCTCTTGGAAGGATATGGACTTCCTTCTCACGCACAAGACTTCTCATGCCCCAAAATTTTTTTCAAAAATCTTCTTCTTGCACGCCCCACTCTTCTCCTCCTTTTATAACAACATCAAACGTCTTATCCAAAAGAAAGGATAAAGATGAGTAATTGCACATTTGAATTCAAATCAAATTTTGAATTCAAATGGACACCAACTCATCCCTTATCCACTAAAGGCATGAGGCATGGCTTAAATTATGTATGGAGTGATTTCATGAGAAACTTTTCTCATGTAATAAATGGGGCGTAAAAAAAGGGATAAGGTGCAAAGATTGATTGCCCATTCAAATTCAAACTTTATTTTGAATTTGAATGGCCAACCAATCATCCTTATCCATTCATTTGGCACATTAAAGTGGGGCGTGGAGAGGGCTTGCGTGAGAAAAAATTCATGAGAAGTTCCTTCTCATGAATTCAAATGGGTGCAATGGAAGTGAGGTGGCGCATGGAGATTGGGTCAAGGTGGTTTAATTATTTAAACCAACCTAATTGAACCAAATAAGTTAGGTCCAATTAGACTAATTTAAACCCAACTTAATTAGGCTTAATTAGGCTCAATAAAATCTAATCAAATCAGGAATTGACTAAGCCCAACCCTGATCAAATCAGGGACCAAACCATCTCGACGATTAGGTCAACTCTTAACCTAATCGGGTCAAACCCAACTGAATCCAATTCAATTGGACTTGATCCAAAAATAATTACTCAATCAAATTGAGTTAATTAGTGATCAAATCACTAATTAAACCTCTCATAAATACTGAGTCCAAATCCGATGGGCAATCGGCATCAGAATTCATCGATATGTAACCCTGATCGAAAAGTCCCAACCAGTGGACTCTTGACCCCGGTACCCATAATGTGTGGAACTCATGATCAGAGAATCCTGATTCTCGATCACTGAGTCCCAAACATGTAGGATTCTACATCAGCCATCAGATCAGATAGGAACCTCTAATGTGTGTGACCCCGCAGGTTCGAACCTAAGCCGTAGCACAGGAACCAATTCCTGTACTAATCGAAGTGACCATCTAGCAATGGTACCCGACATCCGATAGGTCGAAGAGTCACAATCGCAACACTCAGAACCTACATGAATATGGTTACTGTATAATTCATCCTTTTGACCCCTGTGTTTAGGATGACTCAGGGTTAAACTGTCAACCCTGATCAGATCATCCGAATCGTGCTCAACTCAAACAGTCCTGTGACTCCTCACAAGGACTACCCTGGCCAAGGTTTTGCTAAATTGAAACACGACTGTACACAGCTCCTAAACTGGAGTGGTCAATCCCATCTTGACACACGCACCGACAAGTCAAGTACTTGACTACACCCAGCAGCCTTCCGTCACTGAATTAAAAATTCAGGTAGTCCAGTGCCTAAGTGCAGTGAGTTGCTTGCAAGTCACCGTGGCGGTCTCAGGTCGGAGGGAATTTATACCCATATTCCATCGGAGCAAATCTTGACAGCAGAAATAGCTCCGGAGTCGGTCACGTTCAGTGCAGATGTACCCTTACATCTCACCTGTATGCCATACCAGTGTCTCCACACTCATTGGTTAAGAGGACAACCAACCTATATGGCACACAACGACCTATGCTTGATAAATATTGTCGTCCTTGGTAACAACGTATCATTTGATCGCGAACAGATTTAAGGACTAAACGATAAATCCTCCTTTGTCGAGTCTAAATAGTCCTAAGGACTTCACCACAACATAGGAGTTCATTAGAAGATGAAATATTTTGTGATGAAAAATATCAAAATAATTTTTATTAATTCATAATTCATGTACAAATATAAAAATGAGCACAACCGTCAACAGGCTGACGATTGGCTTTGGGATACTATTCCCAACAATCTCCCACTTGGCCTAAAGCCAATCGGTGCAGTATCTAATACCCATCTTCGACTTGTAGTTGTCGAACTCCTTCACCGCAATGGCTTTAGTGAATGGGTCAGCCAGGTTCTCCTTTCCGTCGATCTTCTGAAGATCGACGTCACCTCGATCCATAATTTTTCGGATGAGATGGTAGCGGCGCAGAATATGCTTCGTCCGCTGGTGTGCCTTTGGTTCCTTCGCCTGAGCAATGGCTCCAGAGCTGTCACAGTAGAGCAGAACTGGACCAACAAGGGAGGGTGCTACTCCGAGCTCGGTGATGAATTTCTCAGCCACACCGCTTCTTTGGCAGCATCTGATGCGCGACATACTCCCCTCGCAAACTGAATCAGCCACTGTGTGCTGCTTGAAACTTTTCCAGCAGATAGCCCCACCATTAAGGGTAAAAATAAATCCCGACACACTTTTGCTGTCATCGTGATCAGACTGAAACTAGAGTCTGTAAACCCTATAAGTCTCAAGTCTGATTCACCATAAACAAGCCACTGGTCCTTAGTATTTCTTAAATACTTCAGGATGGTTTTAACAACCTTCCAGTGATTCTCCCTGGATCAGATTGGTATCTACTCACTACCCTAGTGAGTATGCCACATCTGTCGTGTACATGTCATGGCGTACATGATAGATCCCACTGCGAAGCATATGGAATCCTACCCATACGCTCTCTCTCTTGAGGTGTTGTCGGACAATCCCTCTTCGAGAGAGAAATTCATGGCCTATCGAAGATAGCCTTTCTTGAATTCTCCATGCTGAACCTCTTCAGCATAGTATCAATGTACGTGGACTGAGATAAACCAAGCAACCTTTTAGATCTATCCCTATAGATCCTCATCCCTAGGATGTAGGAAGCTTCTCCCAGATCCTTCATGGAGAACTGTGACGACAGCCAAATCTTTATTCCCTGTAATGCAGGGACATCATTCCGATTAAGAGAATGTCATCCACATACAATACAAGAAATACTACTACTGGACCATTAGCCCACTTATAAATGCATGGCTCTTCTCCGTTCTTAACGAAGCCATACGTCTTGATCGTCTTATCAAAACGTATGTTCCAACTCCGTGATGCCTGCTTAAGTCCATAAATGGACCTCTGTAGCCTGCACACCTTAGACTCATCTGTGGATGTGAATCCTTCAGGTTGTATCATATACACCTCTTCATCCAGCTCTCCATTTAGGAAAGCTGTCTTCACATCCATCTGCCAGATTTCATAGTCCAGATGGCAGCTATCGCAAGCATAATCCGAATGGATTTGAGCATTGCCACAGGAGAAAAATCTCGTCATAGTCTATACCATAAGTTGACGATATCCCTTGGCAACCAGACGGGCTTTATAGGTTTCCACCTTTCCGTCTGCGCCCTCTTCCTCTTGAAGACCCACTTACACCCTATGGTTTTACTCCTTCGGGTGGGTCAACCAATGTCCACACATCGTTGACCTTCATGGACTCCATTTCGATTTCATGGCTCTAGCCATTTCTCAGAGTCGGATCTCTGCATTGCATCCATGTAGGTGATCGGATCCTCATCATTTTCATCAAGTTCGATAGGATCATCGTCCCGGACCAAGAAACCATAGTATCTGTCCGGTTGACGTGGTACTCTACCAGATCGCCTTAAGGGTGCTTGAACAATGGGCTCCGATCTGATCTAACAAATCCGGTTCAGGTTCAGCAACTTGTGTCAGTTTTTTCACCTGTCGAACTTCGTCAAGTTCGACCTTAGAGGCAACAGTCCCTTCACCAAGGAACTCTTTTCCAAAAAGATTGCCTTAAGGCTGACAAACACTTTTTGCTCATCAGCTAGGTAGAAGTAATACCCTTTGGTCTCTTTTGGGTACCCTATAAAATTACACTTGTCAGACCTAGGTCCAAGCTTGTCCGTAATTAAACGTTTAACATAAGCCGGACACCCCCAAACCCTAAGGTGCGAGAGTACTGGCTTACGTCCTATCCATATCTCATATGGCATTTTGGTTACAGACTTACTCGAAACTCTATTTAGAAGGTAACAAGCCGATTCGAGCGCATATCCCAGAGGAAGATCGGCAGACCAGCAAACCCCATCATGGATCGAACCATGTCCAACAAGGTCCGATTCCTCCTTTCAGATACACCATTATGTTGTGGTGTTCCAGGAGGAGTCCACTGAGAGAGAATCCCATTCTCCCCAAGATATGTCAGAAAATCATTGAAAGGTATTCACCTCCTCGATCAGATCGAAGAGTTTTAATACACTTTTCAGTTTATTTTTCTACCTCATTTCGGAATAGTTTGAACATTTCAAATGACTCCACTTATGCTTCATTAAATAGACATACCCATACCTCGATAGGTCGTCTGTGAAGGTTATGAAGTAGAAATATCCACCTCTTGCACTTGAGCTCATGGGTCCACATACATCAGAATGTACCAGACCAAGAGTTCACTGGCTCGCTCACCTTTTCCAGTAAAAGGTGATTTGGTCATTTTACCAAGAAGACAGGACTCACAGGTTGGAAGTGATTCACAATCACCTACTTCAAGAATTCCTTCTTGAGCCAACCTGTTTATCCTGTTCTTATTGATATGACCTAGCCTACAGTGCCAAAGGTAGACTTCTGACACATTATCTATTCTAGGACATTTACCGGAGGTTTGAACCACATTAACAGGTTGTGATAGAAAGTAAATTCATTATTAAGTTGTCCAACAAACATTGTAACACCATTCAAAATGATATTGCAAAATTTTTTTTATTAAAAATTGATAACCGTTCATGGCCAAAAGGCCTACAGAAATAATATTTAATAAAAAGCTTGGACAATAGTGACATTCACTCAGAATTATATTTCGAGAATTGATTACAAGGTTCATGATTCCTAATGCTAGAACTGAAACTTTGCTTCCATCTCCAACGTTCAGAATCTCTCGCCTTCATCAAATCTCCTACTGATCTGCAGACCCTGCATTGAATTGCAAATATGATAAGGGCTCCGGTATCCAATACCCAGGCAGTAGTATCACAAATGAAAAGTTGCAAGGTGTTATCATATAAGTACCTTGCTTCTTCGATCTGTTCGGGTCCAGGGAAGTAATGTATAGAGGACAGTTCCTCTTCCAGTGCCCCTGCTTCTTGCAAAAGAAGCACTCCGCCTAGCTCTGGTCGGGCTTGCGCTTCTTGGTTGACCCTGTGCAGACGTCCCACATGCAGCTGCACCTTCTTATTCTTCTTCTTCTTGTTCTTCTTCTTCCCTTTCTTAAAGGGTCGACGACCAGAAGAAGACCCTCCCACAACATTCATCGACTCCTTATGGAGCTGGTGATCCTTCTCAAAGTTCTGCAGCAACCCCAACAACCGTGGTAGTTCACTGCAGGCTTTGTCATCCGAAAATGAGTAAGGAAGGGGAGGAAGGACTTGGGCAATGAATTAAGGATCGCATCCTTACCGAGCTGCTCGTGCAGGGAAAGCCCAGTTTAGTTAGGCGCTCAATCATTTGATCATGTACAGTACATGATCAGTGACTGAGGCTCCATCCCTCATCCGAGCATTAAAATGGCACAACTAGTTTTGTGCCTTTCAACATCGTAGGCGTCCAAAGGAGTCGTTCAACATTTGAAGCATCTCCTGTGGCTGGGCATTCTCGAACCTGCGGCTGAACTCATCATTCATTGCCGCCAGCATAATGCACCGAACGGTGGTGCGGTCGTTGAACCACTTCTGATAAGTGTCTCGGACCATCCCTCTAACGTTCAGGGCTGGCTCCTCAGGTGCGGATCCGTTACTACATAAAGGATCCGCTCATGCTCAAGGATGATTTTTAATTTTTGATCCAGCTATCAAAATTAGGTCCCATGAGCTTGTCATTATCTAATAATGACCGGAGGGATAGGGTAGTGGCCATAGCTGCATAAAGAAAAATCAGACCTCTATTAGTACATAAATTATAAATACTAAAGACTTGGACTTTAGTCTAAAGTTTCTCCAGTATTTTTACGAACTGGTAGCCTCAACCTCTAATTCGAAGAATTACTTTAATTCTTAGTGGGTATAGAATCCACACAGACTACACATGAGCCCAACTTTGGTTGGTCAACCCATGTGCATCTATGGGTAGGTTCATAACCAGTTGTTTCTCTAAACAACTTCTAGTAATTAATTTTGCCCCAGAACCTAATCAGTAGGCTTTGGCCTCCACTGAAAAGATCTGGTTAGGTCCAACCATTAACATGATTTGATTTGGTGAATCAGATCAATAAATGATCAGGCCCGACTTTGGCCGACCAACCTGACCACCATCAGAAAGACTCAAACCAAATTATCATATTATGAATGATAATTCCATTAGTCAATAAGCACCAGGCCTTTGGGCCTCCAATGATTATTAAACTAATGGACTCATTATCACTCACTTAATGGGAGACTATGACTTAGTTATCAATATAACTTAATCATTTTTAGGGACCTAATAATTTTTAGATTTTATTAAAGGATAGATAAGAAGAAAATATCCAGCCAATTTCAATCCTCCCACTGACTTCATCAAGTCAGATTAAAAAAGATTTAATTAAAGCTGGCATTAAGAGCACCTAAATCAGTCAATCTGATTTACCTAATGACATGGGATGAGCCCTAATCACCAAGTGATCTAATCAAAACCTAATTCACCAGGTTGGCCAGGTAAGTGAGATCAGTGGTAGGGATAAGCCATTAACTCATCAGAGATCGAATCACTGCGAGTAGCTCCCGCTTAAAAACCACTGGTCAAAGCCAAACTTACCTTAGACACCAACCGGTTCATTAGTTTTAATTTGATCAACTTATTAAATAGGGTTCCACCGCATAGCCATGAATTAAGTCCATCTTGGTCTAGTTAAAGACATGGACCCATTCAACTACAACTATTAGAGTGAGTCTAGAGTATCCTTGACCTAATCTAATTCAACTTTTGATTAGATTTGACCAATTACTCTAATTTAGTCCATTTCTTTAAGCTAACCTTAGGTCTAACCCAATTATGGACCTAATCCATCTAACCCATTGACCCACAAGTTTATGCAATTATCTTAGGTCTTAATTCATAATTCTAGACCTACTAGACAACACTTAATTCTTTTAATTAAGTATTTGGGCTGATGGGTCAGGGTTTGGCATTTCAAAATAATTTTTAAATTTGAAAGGTTTTATTTTCTGTTCACCAAATATGTTGACTCATTTCATAAATAGATCAGCACATTTCATAAATAGCAATCCTATTGCTAATTACATAACAGAAAATAACTCAATCAAAATAAATCATAATATTCTTTAGATCTAATCTAACACATTCATGATAAATTTTACAATTGAACCTTTACAATTAATTCCTTTCGCTGCTTCATCTGCATGGGATATAATTGCAGCGGTACTCCTACCGCCATAGGAGACCCCATCGAATGGGAGGAGAGGGCCTTTAAACCTGCTTTTCTC
>NC_025999.2:68668651-68737941 GCF_000442705.2 Elaeis guineensis
ATCCTCGAGTATTAGGGTCAAAGGGATGAATTATACAGTAACCATACGCCAATAGGTTCTTGAATGTTGCTTCACCTTCATTCAACCTATCCGGACGTCGGATCATCATTACTAGATGGTTACATCAATTGGTTTAGGAAGGTATTCCTGTGCTATCAATTTAGGTTCGAACCTATAGGGTCACACTCAAAAAAAGTTTCTGACTGATCATGTGGCTGATCAACGATTAAGAATCGTTCAAGGGCTTAATCATCAATTCGATTGATGATTAACCTTATGCAAAAATTATAATAAATTAATTCATCAAGTATTAGTAAATTAATAAAAGATTAATTAATAATTATATTATTGATTAGCTCAATTTGATTGAGTAAAAAGGATTAAATAAAATCTAATTGAATTAGATTTAATTAGGTTTGATCCGATTAGGTAATGAGATGATCTAATTGCTAAGAGAAAATTAT
This sequence comes from Elaeis guineensis, assembly GCF_000442705.2. NCBI lineage: Eukaryota > Viridiplantae > Streptophyta > Magnoliopsida > Arecales > Arecaceae > Elaeis > Elaeis guineensis. The sequence continues at coordinate 68,669,116 of NC_025999.2, forward strand.
CTCTTATTTGATCAGAACTTTGATTCATCAATTTTACTTTGATTAAGATTTGATTAAAGATTTATGAATCTAATTAGATTAGTTTCATATATTTTATTTGGGCTAAACCAGATATGATTTGGTTTGGATTCAAATAAGGAAACTTAGAGTCCTTATTGGAATAGGACTCTTCTTCCTGCGCCAATCCAGATTGCATGCCATATATCTCCATACACAAAATTATTTTGTGTGATATTTTTTCACACTAAAGTGTTCTTCTCCTTATCTATCTTACATTCAAATCTTATTTGGTTTTAATAAAAGAAAGATTCTAAAATTAGATTTCAATATATTCCTTATCAGGAGAATCTGTTCTCATCTAGATCAATCTTTCCACACCAATAAATTTTTTTCTCCTTATATGTATAGAATTTTAAGGAGATTTTTTGTGAGAGATCAGTTAGAGAATAATTTATCATAAAAAAATATAAAAAGGGATGTCTCATATTTTTTTAACATATTTTGAGATATGAAATTGTGAAAGGAGGTAGAATCCTGTAAGAGTCCAGGATCATTAGGACTCTTCACCCCACCTCCTTACACATCTATGAAAGGGGCTTTTGTGGTTTCTTTTGTGTGTGTAAGATATCATAAGAGAGTTCTTCATGTGGTGAAAGTTTGGATATGGTTTATGACATAAAAAATAGAGAGGAGGGTCCTCTCTTTTGGGGTGTGCACAAAAATCTGAATTTCAGATTTTTGATCCTTTAGGTTTGGGAAGAGGGAATGAATTAGAAAAAATTTATTTTCTTCTCCATCTTTCTTTCACCTCTTCATCTCCTCTAGAAGTTCATCTTCAATCTTTAAAAAAATTTTAAAGATTTAAAAAAAGATCAAGATTAGTCAAGAAGAAGGTCTTCACGCAAGCTAGCACTCCCAAAAAGATCGATCAAATCGGAGCTTCGAGTGAATTTTTCGTAGAGACTAGACGCATGTGCAGCTGTGAGCAACCAGCAAGGATCCTCTCCACCATGTCTTTCAGTAGCAAAGATCATCAACCCATGATCAGGTATGGAGTTCTGAACTCAGATTAGAAGTAGATGTGATCTAATGCTCATATGCATGCATGTTGATTTTATCTTCGGATTATTTTAGATTTTATATACAACATAACATATCATAGATCCTAAAGTAGGTTGATTTGATGATTAGATCATATATCTATTAGATTAATTTGATTAATCTAGTTATCTTTCATGATAATTTTTATGAAAAAATTTTAAAATACATACATGAAATTGCTTACACATCTCGACAGATTTATCACGTAGTCCTTAAACTGGTTCGCGATCAAATGATACGCTATTACTAGGATGATAGTGATATCAAGTGTAGGTCGTTGTGTGCCATATGCGTTGATCATCTTCATAATCAAATAGTGTGGAGACACTAGTATGGCATGCAGGTGAAATATAGGAATACATCATCACTAAACGTGACCAACTAAGAAGCACTGCGCTGTCAAGAGTAGCTCATGAAAGGTATGGATATAAGTGTTCCTCTAATCTGAGATCACTACGGTGACTTACAAGCAACTCATTATACTTTAGTATCAGATTAACTGAGTTTTAAATTCAGTAATGAAAGATTTTTGAATGCAGTCAAATACTTATCAAGTCGGTGTGTGAGTCAAGATGGGATTGACCCCTCTGAATTTGTAAGAGTTAATGCATCAATGTATTTCAATTTAGTAAAATTTGGATCCGGATAATTTATGTGATGGATTTAAAAAATTAGAATACAATGTAGATGACTTATATAGGATTGATAGTTAAATCCTAAGTTTTCTTAAGCATTAGGGTCAAAGGGATGAATTATACGATAACTATACGCTAGTAGGTTCTTGAATGTGACTTCGCTATCACTCGACCTATCCGAACGTCGGATCTCATTGCTAGATGGTTACATCGATTAGTTCAAAAATTTATTTCTATGCATCAGCTTAGATTCGAATCTATAGGGTCACACTCAAACGAAGTTTCTAACTGATTATGTGATTGATCAACGATTGAGAATCGTTCAAGGACTTAATCATCAATTCGATTGATGATTAACCTTATGCAAAAGTTATAATAAATTTATTCACCAAGTGTTAGTAAATTAATTAGCAATTAGATTATTGATTAGCTTAATTTGATTGAGCAAAAAAAATTAAATAAAATCTAATTGAATTAGATTTAATTAGGTTTAACCCGATTAGGCTATGAGATGACCTAATCGCTAAGGGAGAATTGTCCCTGATTTGATCAGGACTTTGATTCAATCAATTCTTAATTTGATTGAGATTTGATTAAAAAATTATGAATCTAATTAGATTGGGTTTCATCTATTTATTTAGGTTTAACCAAATGTGATTTGGATTAAGATTCAAATAAAGAAATTAAGAGTCCATATTGCATTGGACTCTTCTCCCTTGCACCTCCTACTTTGGATGCCATTTTTCTCCATGCACAAAATTTTTTTGCATGAGATTTTTTTTATGCCAAAGAGATCTTCTCCTTTCCTTTCTCACAGCCAAATATGGATAAAATCTGATATTATATGGTATGTTCAAATTTGATTTGAATGGAATACCATATAAGATAAGGTTTGACCTTATCTGCAACTCTTGCCGCACATGCCTTCTTTTCCCATTATTTTGTCTGATAATACGAGAGATTTTATCATGAAAAATTAGATGGAGATCTGATTCCATATGAAAGGAAGTTGTTTGGGGCATCCCATATTTTTTGGACATGGAATTGAAAAGAAAGAGGTGACAATGTATGGAAGAGTCCAAACATTGTTGGACTCTTCACCCTACCTTATTATGCGTTGAATTAAATAGGGATTTATTCTGTTTTTGTGCATGTAAGAGAGAAAAAAAATAGCTCTTCACATTGAAGGTGTTGAGGCATGGGTTATTGGTGTGAAAAAGAAGAGGAGAGTCCTACATCTTTGGATGTGCGCAAAACCTAGGTTTCTAAGGTTTCCACCTCAGGATTTGGGAAGAGAAAAAAATATGAAGAAAATTATTTTCTTTACCATCTTTCTTTCACCTCTTCATCTTCTCTAAAAGCCCATCTTCAATCTTTAGAAAGGTTTTAGAGATTTGAAGAAAGGATCCAGATCAGTCAAGAAGAAGGTCTTTGTGTGAGCTAGCACTCACGAGAAGATCGATCAGATCGAAACTTTGAGTGGACTTTCTATAGAGATCAAATGCATGTGCGGCTACGAGCAACCAGCAAGGATCATCTTTACCATGTCTCTCAACAGCGGCAATCATCGACCCATGCTTAGGTATCAAGTTCTGAACTCAGGTAGATATAGATTTGATCTACTACTTACATTCATGCATGCAGATTTTATCGTCTGAATTTTTCAGATTTTATATGCAATATATCATATCATAGATCCTAGAGTAGGTTGATTTGAGAATTAGATCATATGCATATTAAATTAATATGATTAATCTATTTACTTTTTGCTATAATTTATTCAAAAAAATTTTGAAATATATGTATGAAATCATGTATATTTTTCAATAAAGTGTGGTCCTAGGGGCTAGGATAAGAGTGGTCCTACAGTGGAGGCATGTAGCTCTCCACGGGCTTGAGGTCCAAGTGTTGAGGACCTTGAGGGACTTGGTTGGGGCTCTGGAGATGGAGACACAAGATAGAGCAAGGAACTAGAGCCAAGGATGAAGACTGTAGAAAAAAAGTAATTTTTCAATCTTAGTCGACTCAAATTGAGACTGGATCGATTAAGCCTTAGGAAAAATGGCCAAACAGAAAGATAGATTTCAAAATTCTGTGGCTGACACATAGGTGAGTCGACTCAGTTCTGGTTTGGTTCGACTTAGTCATAATAATTGAGTCGACTCAGTCACAGTAATTGAGTCGACTGAGTCATCTCAATTTCGCAGGCAGAACTATGCGGATTTTTTGTTTGGGTTTAGGATTGGATTTGATCCTAAGAGTCTTAAGGCCTAGTTTGAGAGGTCTTAAAGGGGCTAACCAAGGGTTTGGACTAAAATTAAGTTAAAGGGATGAGAGCATGCAAGACTTGGGTTTGGGTGAACACTTTCATGTATGGGTTAGCCGAGGGAGTTTTTGGGCTAGGATTTTGGTCCATATATATGGGTATATATATGTGTACATTATAACCCTAAATTGATAGTGGAATCAAATGTGCTCTTTCTCCTAATCTCTCTCTCTTTCCCTGGTATTGCACACCACCCAAGGCATCTCGTGCGTCCCCTTTCCTAAAAGTGGCCACACGATATCTAGAATCAAGTCCAGATCTAGGGCTTGATGTTTGCAGTCCCTAAAGAGTCCAGATCGTCATAGACTCTTGTAGAGAGGGATCCATCACCGGTCTCCTCGAGTCCATGTGGGGAAAGATGGTCCTTCAACATAGTATCAGAGTGGTACCGAGTTTCAACATAGTATCAGAGTGGGTATCGGGTTTCAACATGATGGGTGTGAAATTTAAAATCATTTACATTACAGCCATTATAATATATTAGATATTTTGTTGGTCTATAACCTAATAGTCTTGGATTCTTAGGTATGAATTCACTCCCTTGTATGACCTGCATATTATAAAAAGAATAAATTGAGAGAAATTAAAATATAAGAAATGATAATGGTCACTTATCAATTGGTGGAACCAATCTACAAAATTCTATGAGCGCTGTGTTAAAATTTCTTCCTTACTTATCATTAAGTTGTTCCATCTCAGCATCTCATCATATTGCCTATACATACATAAGATAAGTACATTATAATAAGTGATTGAATAGTTGAGATTGTGAGGGATGCTTACTCAATATATGGATCGACCTCCTTACAGTTTAGCAAAACATACATCTCTACCCATTGAATTTTCATATCAGTTAATACCCGACAAATGTCATGCCTAAATTCATGAGCAGGATAGGCACATATTGAGATCTCTTACTTTGATCTCTCACCTCCACCATCATCATTTCGACTCACTTAAGTCAGCTTTATCTGTACACTAGGGTTAAAATATATCGACTGAAATTAAAAATTTCTTCAATTATGTACGCCTTCACAATAGATCTTCGACTCTGGCCTTATTTTTTACTTTCTTCTTGAGACTGTCCATGTATCTTTCAAATGGATATATCCATCTATACTGCATTGGTCCCCCCACCCTAGCTTCATATGTCAGATGAATCATGAGATGCTCTATGGAGTCGAAGAAGCTAGGAGAAAATATCTATTGCATATGATCTCTACACTGCTAGTCTCAAGACTAGAGATATGGTCGATGGATAGTTCGATAGCACATATGTCTCTGAAAAAAATTAAGCTCGATCAAAGAACTACATATGGGATTGGGAAGGAGATCATGCCAAGCCAATGGGAGTAATCGTTGTATGAAAATATAGCAATTATGGTTCTTTAGCCCATAGAACCTACAATCTTTGACATTGACACATCGAGCTAGATTCCTTGCATAACCATCTCAGAATTTAAGATTTTTATACCATTCACATATATCCTTCAACTTCTCCCTCATTAAGGTGTAAGATACTTTTGGCTTCAGAAATTTCTCTGGTGACATCTCAACCAGCTCTAATAGAGGATGCTTGCATATGTTCTTTATATCTACTTGAGCCTTAGAGTTATCCTTCATCTTGCCCTTGACATCCATAATAGTATAAAAAATATTATCGAATACATTCTTCTCAATGTACATGATGTCAAGGTTATGACAGCTCAAATTAGTAGACCAGTATAATAATTTCTAAAAGATGATGCACTTCACCCAGTTATGTGTTTTACCGAATCTTCGAAGTTTCTGCTTGTCAAATAGTATGCCAAACTGGACGTCATCCAGTTGGGATATCCTCTAAAATACTTTCATACCATTGAGTTATGGGGGTACACGATCTTTCTCTATCTTATTCCTTTTGAAACTATCCCACTGCTTTCGAAAATGATGATGCTCAGGAAAAAATTGACGATGACAATCTAACCAGCAAGGCTTATGACTATGCTTAAGTTGAAATGATTTTGTATTCTCTATGTAATAAGGACATGCTAGCTTCTCATGAGTGCTCCATCCTGACAGCATCCCATAAGCAGAAAAAATACTAATGGTCCATATTAATACAGCTTTCATTACAAAATTTTGCTTCTTCGATGCATCAAACATATGTGTGCCACGGACCATAAGAATTTCAACTCATCAACAAGAAGACTTAGATATACATCAATGCTTCTACCAGGATATCGTGGTTTAGGAATAATTAATATAAGAAAGATGTTATGTTCTTTCATGCACATTCTAGGCGACAGATTGTATGGAGTAATAAAGACTGGCCAATATGAATAAGGAGTCGCTGCATGACTGAATGGTGTAAACCCATCGATAGCAGACCCAGTAAGACATTGTGTGATTACTGAGCAAATAAAGGGTGGCAAGCATCAAATTTCTTCCATACCTCACTGTCCGATGGATGATTCATCATATCGAAGTACTTGTGAATTCTTTCTTTATGCCATCTCATTTGTTCGACAGTACTCTTGGACAAGTAGAGCCTCCGAAGCCTAGAAGTGAGGAAAAAGTATCGAAGAATCTTGTATGGTATGTCTTTTTGATTCCTACCCTTTTGTCTCGACTTAAATTGGCTTGGTTCTATGCAATACAATACTTTTAAAATTTTTAAATTAAGGGGTTTCAAAGAATTGAGTAGCATTGCAAATGGAGAGGGTTGGGATGTGCGTCCTGTGCATGCAGACTCAGGGTGCACCAGACAACTAGGCCGCACGCCCTATGCACCAAGGACTATCATCTAAGACAGTGGGGTCACGAATCCCATGCCGATGGGCCGAGCTGGGGTAGCCACGAAGGCGGCCCCCCCAGCACCCCAGTCGGGCATCTAGGCAAATCCTATTATGGAGATTCCAAAGTATCAAGCAGCATTGCAAATGGGAAGGGCCAGGATGCACATCCCGCACACACAAGTTTTGACCACAGGATGACCAGGCCATGCGACCTGCACACTAGGGACTATCACCCAAGGCTATCGGATCATGCATCCTATGCCGATGGGCTGAGCCGGGGCATCTGCAGAGGCGGTACCCCTACCACCCCAATAGAGCATCCAAACAAATCTCACCCTAAGGTTCCAAAATATCGAGCAACATTGCGAATGGGGAGAGCCAGGATACGCACCCCATGCACAAATTAAATTCAAACATCATTAATTTAAATAAATATCATACATTTAAATTTAAATATAAAAAAATGAAAGAGGGAATAGCATTTGGCGATGACTCCATCATCGCCGCCGTCACTATCACCGTCGCCGTCGATGTCGCCGCCTCTATCGCCATCGCTAATACTCACCAAGGGAGGAAGGAATGGCGAGAGAGGATGGCAAGGATGTGAGGATAGCGGATCCGACTGTGGGGAAATTCAGTGCAGGGGTAAAATGGTAATTTTAAAATTTTTTTAAAATCATTATTTTACAGTGAAAATTATTAATTAATCTAATTAATTAATATGAATTTATCCTACACTAAAATCTAAATATGATATATAGCATGCATTCATTTAAATTTGAAATTCAAATACGAACAGTAAATACTTTACTGTAATGTGTTCAGAACACAATATCTTTGTGCGGGTAGTAGATCGTCGCAATCTGATCACCGTCGGAAGAGTCTAATCATTGCGACATAGCTACATAGCATATCTGACCATTGTGAATCATCCACACGAAGCTCCCGGTCTGATCGACTCCTCACGAGTGCTAGCTCGTTGTAGAGCCCTTTTGACGGTCGATGCTGATCGAACTCCTTCGATCGATGTCTGTCGATTCTTCGGATGCTCTGGATCATCGACAGACATGCTTGAGAGGATGTTGAAGATCTCTCTAAGATTTTGTGAGCTCACGATACTCGTAGCTCACTTTCTCACTTTTCGAACCCTATACTAAAACTCTAGGAAACTCACAGAAACCTTGCACCCACTTTTCTTTCTTTTCTTTCTTTTTCTCTTGGAAGGATATGGACTTCTTTCTCACACACAAGACTTCTCACGACCAGAATTTTTCTCCAAAAATCTTCTTCTTGCATGCCCCACTCTTCTCCTCCTTTTATAACAACGTCAAACGTCTTATCCAAAAGAAAGGATAAAGATGAGTAATTTCACATTTGAATTCAAATCAAATTTTGAATTCAAATGGACACCAACTCATCCCTTATCCACAAAAGATGTGAGGCATGGCTTAAATTATGCATGGAGTGATTTCATGATAAATATTTTCTCATGTAATAAATGGGGCATAAAAAAAGGGATAAGGTGCAAAGATTGATTGCCCATTCAAATTCAAACTTTATTTTGAATTTGAATGGCCAACCAATCATCCTTATCCATTCATTTGGCACATTAAAGTGGGGCGTGGAGAGGGCTTGGCATGAGAAAATAATTCATGAGAAGTTCCTTCTCATGAATTCAAATGGGTGCAATGGAAGTGAGGTGGCGCATGGAGATTGGGTCAAGGTGGTTTCATTATTTAAACCAACTTAATTGAACCAAATAAGTTAGGTCCAATTAGACTAACTTAAACCCAACTTAATTAGACTTAATTAGGCTCAACAAGATTCTAATCAAATCAGAAATTGACTAAGCCCAACCCCTGATCAAATCAGGGACCAAACCATCTCGACGATTAGATCAACTCTTAACCTAATCGGGTCAAACCCAACTGAATCCAATTCAATTGGACTTGATCCAAAAATAATTGCTCAATCAAATTGAGTTAATTAGTGATCAAATCATTAATTAAACCTCTCATAAATACTGAGTCCAAATCCGATGGGCAATCGGACATCAGAATTCATCGATATGTAACCCTGATCGAAAAGTCCCAACCAGTCGGACCTTGACCCCGGTACCCATAATGTGTGGAACTCGTGATCAGAGAATCTTGATTCTCGATCACTGAGTCTCAAATATGTAAGATTCTACACCAGCTATCAGATCAAATAGGAACCTCTAATGTGTGTGACCCTACAGGTTCGAACCTAAGCCGATAGCACAGGAACCAATTCCTGTACTAATCGAAGTGACCATCTAGCAATGGTACCCGATGTCGGATAGGTTGAAGAGTCGCAATCGCAACACTCAAAACCTACATGAATATGGTTACTGTATAATTCATCCTTTTGACCCCTGTGTTTAGGAGGACTCAGGGTTAAACTGTCAACCCTGATCAGATCATCCGAATCGTGCTCAACTCAAACAGTCCTGTGACTCCTCACAAGGACTACCTTGGCCAAGGTTTTGCTAAATTGAAACACGACTGTACACAGCTCCTAAACTGGAGTGGTCAATCCCATCTTGACACACGCACCGACAAGTCAAGTACTTGACTACACCCAGCAGCCTTCCGTCACTGAATTAGAAATTCAGGTAGTCCAGTACCTAAGTGCAGTGAGTTGCTTGCAAGTCACCGTGGTGGTCTCAGATCGGAGGAATATTTATACCCATATTCCATCGGAGCAAATCTTGATAGTAGAAATAGCTCCAGAGTCGGTCACGTTCAGTACAGATGTACCCTTACATCTCACCTGTATGCCATACCAGTGTCTCCACACTCATTGGTTAAGAGGACAACCAACCTATATGGCACACAATGACCTATGCTTGATAAACGTTGTCATCTTTGGTAACAATGTATCATTTGGTCATGAACAAATTTAAGGACTAAATGATAAATCCTCCTTTGTCGAGTCTAAATAGTCCTAAGGACTTCACCACAACATAGGAGTTCATTAGAAGATGAAATATTTTGTGATGAAAAAATATCAAAATAATTTTTATTAATTCATAATTCATGTACAAATACAAAAATGAGCACAACCGTCAACAGGCTGACGATTGGCTTTGGGATACTATTCCCAACAATCTCCCACTTGGCCTAAAGCCAATCGATGCAGTATCTAATACCCATCTTTATCTTGTAGTTGTCGAACTCCTTCACCGCAATGGCTTTAGTGAATGGGTCAGCCAGATTCTCCTTCCTGTTGATCTTCTGAAGATCGACGTCACCTCGATCCATAATTTCCTGGATGAGATGGTAGCGACGCAGAATATGCTTCGTCTGCTGGTATGCCTTTGGTTCCTTCGCCTGAGCAATGGATCCAGAGCTGTCACAGTAGAGCAGAACTGGACCAACAAGGGAGGGTGCTACTCCGAGCTCAGTGATGAATTTTTTCAGCCACGCCGCTTCTTTGGCAGCATCTGATGCAGCGACATACTCCGCCTCATAAATTGAATCAGCCACTGTGTGCTGCTTGGAACTTTTCCAGCAGATAGCCCCACCATTAAGGGTAAAAATAAATTTCGATACACTTTTGCTGTCATCGTGATCAGACTGGAAACTAGAGTCTGTAAATCCTATAAGTCTCAAGTTTGATTCACCATAAACAAGTCACTGGTCCTTAGTATTTCTTAAATACTTCAGGATAGTTTAAACAACCTTCTAGTGATTCTTCCCTGGATCAGATTGGTATCTACTCACTACCCCTAGTGAGTATGCCACATCTGGTCGTGTACATGTTATAGCGTACATGATAGATCCCACTGCCGAAGCATATAGAATCTTACCCATATGCACTCTCTCTTGAGGTGTTGTCGGACAATCCCTCTTTGAGAGAGAAATTCCATGGCCTATCAGAAGATAGCCTTTCTTGAAATTCTTCATACTAAACCTCTTCAGCATAGTATCAATGTACGTGGACTGAGATAAACCAAGCAACCTTTTAGATCTATCCCTATAGATCCTCATCCCTAGGATGTAGGAAGCTTCTCCCAGATCCTTCATGGAGAACTGTGACGACAGTCAAATCTTTATTTCCTGTAATGCAGGGACATCATTCTCGATTAAGAGAATGTCATCCACATACAATATAAGAAATACTACTACTGGACCATTAGCCCACTTATAAATGCAGGGCTCTTCTCCGTTCTTAATGAAGTCATACGTCTTGATCGTCCTATCAAAATGTATGTTCCAACTCCGGGATGCCTGCTTAAGTCCATAAATGGACCTCTGTAGTCTGTACACCTTAGACTCATCTGTGGATGTGAATCCTTCAGGTTGTATCATATACAACTCTTTGTCCAGCTCTCTGTTTAGGAAAGCTATCTTCACATCCATCTACCAGATTTCATAGTCCAGATGGGCAGCTATCACAAGCATAATCCGAATGGATTTGAGCATTGCCACAGGAGAAAATGTCTCGTCATAGTCTATACCATAACGTTGATGATATCCCTTGGCAACCAGACGGGCTTTATAGGTTTTCACCTTTCCATCTGTGCCCCTCTTCCTCTTGAAGACCCACTTACACCCTATGGGTTTTACTCCTTCGGGTGGGTCAACCAATGTCCACACATCGTTGACCTTCATGAACTCCATTTCGGATTTCATGGCCTCCAGCCATTTCTTAGAGTCGGGTCTCTGCATTGCATCTATGTAGGCGATCGGATCCTCATCGTTTTTATCAAGTTTGATAGGATCGCCATCCCGGACCAAGAAATCATAGTATCTATCCGATTGACGTGGTACTCTACCAGATCGCCTTAAGGGTGCTTGAATAATGGGCTCCGGATCTGATCTAACCAAATCCAGTTCAGGTTTAGCAACTTGTGTTGGTTTTTCCACCTGCCGAACTTCGTCAAGTTCGATCTTAGAGACAACAGTCCCTTCACCAAGGAACTCCTTTTTCACAAAGATTGCCTTAAGGCTGACAAATACTTTTTGCTCATCAGCTAGGTAGAAGTAATACCCTTTGGTCTCTTTTGGGTACCCTATAAAATTATACTTGTCAGACCTAGGTCCAAGCTTGTCCATAATTAAACGTTTAACATAAGCCAGACACCCCCAAACCCTAAGGTGAGAGAGTACTGGCTTACGTCCTATCCATATCTTATATGGCATTTTGGTTACAGACTTACTCGGAACTCTATTTAGAAGGTAACAAGTCGATTCGAGTGCATATCTCCAGAGGAAGATCGACAGACCAGCAAACCCCATCATGGATCGTACCATGTCCAATAAGGTTCAATTTCTCCTTTCAGATATACCATTATACTGTGGTGTTCCAGGAGGTGTCCACTGAGAGAGAATCTCATTCTCCCCAAGATATGTCAGAAAATCATTGGAAAGGTATTCACCTCCTCGATCAGATCAAAGAGTTTTAATACACCTTTCAGTTTATTTTTCTACCTCATTTCAGAATAGTTTGAACATTTCAAATGACTCCGACTTATGCTTCATTAAATAGACATACCCATACCTCGATAGGTCGTCTGTGAAGGTTATGAAGTAGAAATATCCACCTCTTGCACTTGAGCTCATGGGTCCACATACATCAGAATGTACCAGACCCAAGAGTTCGCTGGCTCGCTCACTTTTTCAGTAAAAGGTGATTTGGTTATTTTACCAAGAAGACAGGACTCACAGGTTGGAAGTGATTCACAATCACCTACTTCAAGAATTTCTTCTTGAGCCAACCTGTTTATCCTGTTCTTATTGATATGACCTAGCCTACAGTGCCAAAGGTAGACTTCTGACACATTATCTATTCTAGGGCATTTACCGGAGGTTTGAACTACATTAACAGGTTGTGATAGAAAGTAAATTCTATTATTAAGTTGTCTAACAAATATTGTAACACCATTCAAAATGATATTGCAAACATTTCTTTTTATTAAAAATTGATAACCGTTCATGGCCAAAAAGCCTACAAAAATAATATTTAATAAAAAGCTTGGACAATAGTGACATTCACTCAGAATTATGTTTCGAGAATTGATTACAAGGTTCATGATTCCTAATGCTAGAACTGGAACTTTGCTTCCATCTCCAACGTTCAGGAACCTCTCACCTTCATCAAATCTCCTACTGAACTGCAGACCCTGCATCGTATTGCAAATATGATAAGGACTTTCGGTATCCAATACCCAGACAGTAGTATCACAAATGAAAAAGTTGCAAGGTGTTATCATATAAGTACCTTCCTTTTTCTTCGGCCTGTTCGGATCCAGGGAGGAATGTATAGAGGACAGTTCCTCTTCCAATACCCCTGCTTCTTACAAAAGAAGCACTCCGCCTGGCTCTGGTCGGGCTTGCACTTCTTAGTCTGATCCTGTGCAGACTGTGGGGAAAATTCAGTGCAGGGGTAAAATGGTAATTTTAAAATTTATTAAAATTATGATTTTACAGTGAAAAAATATTAATTAATCTAATTAATTAATATAAATTTATCCTACATAAGGATCTAAATATGATATATAGCATGCATGCATTTAAATTTGAAATTCGAATTTGAACAATAAATACTTCATTGTAATGTGTTCAGAACATAATACCTTTGTGCGGGTAGTAGATCATCGTAATTTGATCACCGTCAGGAGAGTCTGATCATCATGATGTAGCCACATAGTGTGTCTGGCCTCTGTAGATCGTCCATACGAAGCTCCCGGTCTGATCGACTCCTCACGAGTGCTAGCTCATTGTAGAGCCCTTTTGATGGCCGATGCTAATCGAACTCCTTCGATCGATGTCTGTCGATTCTTCGGATGCTTCAGATCATTAACAGACATGCTTGAGAGAATGTTGAAGATCTCCCTAAGATTTTGTGGGCTCACGACACTCGTAGCTCACTTTCTCACTTCCCGAACCCCAGGCTAAAACTCTAGGGAACTCACCCGAATCCTTGCACCCACTTTTCTTTCTTTTTTTTCTTTTTCTCTTGGAAGGATATGGACTTCCTTCTCACGCACAAGACTTCTCATGCCCCAAAATTTTTTTTCAAAAATCTTCTTCTTGCACGCCCCACTCTTCTCCTCCTTTTATAACAACATCAAACATCTTATCCAAAAGAAAGGATAAAGATGAGTAATTGCACATTTGAATTCAAATCAAATTTTGAATTCAAATGGACACCAACTCATCCCTTATCCACTAAAGGCATGAGGCATGGCTTAAATTATGCATGGAGTGATTTCATGAGAAATCTTTTCTCATGTAATAAATGGGGCGTAAAAAAAGAGATAAGGTGCAAAGATTGATTGCCAATTCAAATTCAAACTTTATTTTGAATTTGAATGGCCAACCAATCATCCTTATCCATTCATTTGGCACATTAAAGTGGGGCATGGAGAGGGCTTGGCGTGAGAAAAATAATTCATGAGAAGTTTCTTCTCATGAATTCAAATGGGTGCAATGGAAGTGAGGTGGTACATGGAGATTGGGTCAAGGTGGTTTAATTATTTAAACCAACCTAATTGAACCAAATAAGTTTGGTCCAATTAGACTAATTTAAATCCAACTTAATTAGGCTTAATTAGGCTCAATAAAATCTTAATCAAATTAGGAATTGACTAAGCCCAACCCCTGATCAAATCAGAGACCAAACCATCTTGATGATTAGGTCAACTCTTAACCTAATCGGGTCAAACCCAACTGAATCCAATTCAATTGGACTTGATTCAAAAATAATTACTCAATAAAATTGAGTTAATTAGTGATCAAATCACTAATTAAATCTCTCATAAATATTGAGTCCAAATCCGATGGGCAATCGGACATCAAAATTTATCGATATGTAACCCTGATCGAAAAGTCCCAACCAGTCAGACTCTTGACCCCGGTACCCATAATGTGTGGAACTCGTGATCAGAGAATCCTGATTCTCGATCACTGAGTCTCAAACATGTAGGATTCTACATCAGCCATCTGATCAGATAGGAACCTCTAATGTGTGTGACCCCGTAGGTTCGAACTTAAGCCGATAGCACAGGAATCAATTCCTGTACTAATCGAAGTGACCATCTAGCAATGGTACCCGACGTCCAGATAGATTAAAAAATCACACTCGCAATACTCAGAATCTACATGAATATGGTTACTGTATAATTCATCCTTTTGACCTCTATGTTTAGGATGACTCAGGGTTAAACTGTCAACCCTGATCAGATCATCCAAATCGTGCTCAACTCAAACAGTCCTGTGACTCCTCACAAGGACTATCCTGGCCAAGATTTTGCTAAATTGAAACACGACTGTATACAGCTCCTAAACTAGAGTGGTCAATCCCATCTTGACACACGCACCGACAAGTCAAGTACTTGACTACACCCAGCAGCCTTCCGTCACTGAATTAAAAATTCAGATAGTCCAGTGCCTAAGTGCAGTGAGTTATTTCCAAGTCACCATGGCTGACTCAGATCGGAGGGACATTTATACCCATATTTCATCGAAGCAAAACTTGCCAGCAGAAATAGCTCCGGAGTCAGTCACATTCAGTGCAGATGTACCCTTACATCTCATCTGTATACCATACCAGTGTCTCTATACTCATTGGTTAAGAGGACAACCAACCTATATGGCACATAACGACCTATGCTTGATAAACATTGTCGTCCTTGGTAACAACGTATTATTTGGTCGCGAACAGATTTAAGGACTAAATGATAAATCCTCCTTTGTCGAGTCTAAATAGTCCTAAGGACTTCACCACAACATAGGAGTTCATTAGAAGATGAAATATTTTATGATGAAAAATATCAAAATAATTTTTATTAATTCATAATTTATGTACAAATATAAAAATAAGTACAACCGTCAACAGACTGACGATTGGCTTTGGGATACTATTCCCAACAATCTCCCACTTGGCCTAAAGCCAATCGGTGCAGCATCTAATACCCATCTTCGACTTGTAGTTATCGAACTCCTTCACTGCAATGGCTTTAGTGAATGGGTCAGTCAGGTTCTCCTTCCATCGATCTTCTGAAGATCGACGTCACCTCGATCCATAATTTTTCGGATGAGACGGTAGCGATGCAGAATATGCTTCGTCCGTTGGTGTGCCTTTGGTTCCTTCGCCTGAGCAATGGCTCCAGAGCTGTCACAGTAGAGCAGAACTGGACCAACAAGGGAGGGTGCTACTCCGAGCTCGATGATGAATTTTCTCAGCCACACCACTTCTTTGGCAGCATCTGATGTGGCGACATACTCCACCTCGCAAACTGAATCAGCCACTGTGTGCTGCTTGGAACTTTTCCAACAAATAGCCCCACCATTAAGGATAAAAAATAAATCCCGACACACTTTTGCTGTCATCGTGATCAGACTGAAAACTAGAGTCTGTAAACCCTATAAGTCTCAAGTCCGATTCACCATAAATAAGTCACTGGTCCTTAGTATTTCTTAAATACTTCAAGATGGTTTAAACAACCTTCCAGTGATTCTCCCCTGGATCAGATTGGTATCTACTCACTACCCATAGTGAGTATGCCATATCTGATAGTGTACATGTCATGGCGTACATGATAGATCCCACTGCCGAAGCATATGGAATCCTACCCATACGCTCTCTCTCTTGAGGTGTTATCGGATAATCCCTCTTCGAGAGAGAAATTTCATGGCCTATCGAAAGATAGCCTTTCTTGAAATTCTTCATGCTGAACCTCTTCAACATAGATCAATGTACGTGGACTGAGATAAACCAAGCAACCTTTTACATCTATCCTTATAGATCCTCATCCTTAGGATGTAGGAAGCTTCTCCCAGATCCTTCATGGAGAACTGTGACGACAGCCAAATCTTTATTCCCTGTAATGCAGGGACATCATTCCCGATTAAAAAATGTCATCCACATACAATACAAGAAATACTACTACTGGACCATTAGCCCACTTATAAATGCATGGCTCTTCTCCGTTCTTAACGAAGCCATACATCTTGATCATCTTATCAAAACGTATGTTCCAACTCCGTGATGCCTGCTTAAGTCCATAAATGGACCTATGTAGCCTACACACGTTAGACTCATCTGTGGATGTAAATCCTTCAGGTTGTATCATATACACCTCTTCATCCAGCTCTCTGTTTAGGAAAGCTGTTTCACATCCATCTGCCAGATTTCATAGTCCAGATGAGCAGCTAATGCAAGCATAATCCGAATGGATTTGAGCATTGCCATAGAAGAAAACGTCTCGTCATAGTCTATACCATAATGTTGACGATATCCCTTGGCAACCAAACGGGCTTTATAGGTTTCCACCTTTCCGTCTGCACCCCTCTTCCTCTTGAAGACCCACTTACACCCTATGGGTTTTACTCCTTTGGGTGGGTCAACCAATGTCCATACATCGTTGACCTTCATGGACTCCATTTCAGATTTCATGGCTTCTAGCCATTTCTCAGAGTCGGATCTCTATATTGCATCCATGTAGGTGATCAGATCCTCATCATTTTCATCAAGTTTGATAGGATCATCATCCCGGACCAAGAAACCATAGTATCTGTTCGGTTGACGTGGTACTCTACCAGATCGCCTTAAGGGTGCTTGAGCAATGGGCTCCGAATCTGATCTAATCAAATTCGGTTCAGGTTCAACAACTTGTGTCAGTTTTTTCACCTGCCGAACTTCGTCAAGTTCGACCTTAGAGGAACAGTCCCTTCACCAAGGAACTTTTTTCCAAAAATATTGCCTTAAGGCTGACAAACACTTTTTGCTCATCAGCTAGGTAGAAGTAATACCTTTTGGTCTCTTTTGGGTACCTTATAAAATTACACTTGTCAGACCTAGGTCCAGGCTTGTCCGTAATTAAACGTTTAACCTAAGCCGGACACCCCCAAACCCTAAGGTGCGAGAGTACTGGCTTACGTCCTATCCATATCTCATATGGCATTTTGGTTACAGACTTACTCGAAACTCTATTTAGAAGGTAACAAGCCGATTCGAGCGCATATCCCCAGAGGGAGATAGGGAGACCAGCAAACCCCATCATGGATTGAACCATGTCCAACAAGGTCCGATTTCACCTTTCAGATACACCATTATGTTGTGGTGTTCCAGGAGGTGTCCACTGAGAGAGAATCCTATTCTCCCCAAGATATGTCAGAAAATCATTGAAAAAGTATTCACCTCCTCGATCAGATCGAAGAGTTTTAATACACTTTTCAGTTTGTTTTTCTACCTCATTTCGGAATAGTTTGAATATTTCAAATGACTCCGACTTATGCTTCATTAAATAGACATACCCATATCTCGATAGGTCGTCTGTGAAGGTTATGAAGTAGAAATATCCACCTCTTGCACTTGAGCTCATGGGTCCACATACATCAGAATGTACCAGACTCAAGAGTTCGCTGGCTCGCTCACCTTTTCTAGTAAAAGGTGATTTGGTCATTTTACCAAGAAGACAGGACTCACAGGTTGGAAGTGATTCACAATCACCTACTTCAAGAATTCTTTCTTGAGCTAACCTGTTTATCCTATTCTTATTGATATGACCTAGCCTACAGAGCCAAAGGTAGACTTCTAACAATTATCTATTCTAGGACGTTTACCAGAGGTTTGAACCACATTAACAGATTGTGATAGAAAGAAAATTCTATTATTAAGTTGTCCAACAAACATTGTAACACCATTCAAAATGATATTGCAAATATTTTCTTTTATTAAAAATTGATAACCGTTCATGGCCAAAAGGCCTACAGAAATAATATTTAATAAAAAGCTCGGACAATAGTGACATTCACTCAGAATTATATTTCGAGAATTGATTACAAGGTTCATGATTCCTAATGCTAGAACTGGAACTTTGCTTCCATCTCCAACGTTCAAAAATCTCTCGCCTTCATCAAATCTCCTACTGATCTGCAGACCCTGCATCGAATTGCAAATATGATAAGGGCCTCCGGTATCCAATACCCAGGCAGTAGTATAACAAATGAAAAAGTTGCAAGGTGTTATCATATAAGTACCTTGCTTCTTCGACCTGTTCGGGTCCAGGGAAGTAATGTATAGAGGACAGTTCCTCTTCCAGTGCCCCTGCTTCTTGCAAAAGAAGCACTCCGCCTAGCTCTGGTCAGGCTTGCGCTTCTTGGTCTGACCCTGTGCAGACGTTCCAGCATGCAGCTGCACCTTCTTATTCTTCTTCTTCTTGTTCTTCTTCTTCCCTTTCTTAAAGGGTCGACGACCAGAAGAAGACCCTCCCACAACATTCACCGACTCCTTCTGGAGCTGGTGATCCTTCTCAAAGTTCTGCAGCAATCCCAACAAACCGTGGTAGTTCACTGCAGGCTTTGTCATCCGAAAATAAGTAAGGAAGGGGAGGAAGGACTTGGGCAATGAATTAAGGATCGCATCCTTACCGAGCTGCTCGTGCAGGGGAAAGCCCAGTTTAGTTAGGCGCTCAATCATTTTGATCATGTACAGTACAGGATCAATGACTGAGGCTCCATCCCTCATTCGAGCATTAAAAATGGCACAACTAGTTTTGTGCCTTTCAACATCGTCAGGCGTGCCAAAGGAGTCGTTCAACATTTGAAGCATCTCCTGTGGTCGGGCATTCTCGAACTTGCGGCTGAGCTCATCATTCATTGCCGCCAGCATAATGCACCGAACGGGGTGCGGTCGTTGAACCACTTCTGATAAGTGTCTCGGACCATCCCTCTAACGTTTGGGGCTGGTTCCTCAGGTGCGGATCCGTTACTACATAAAGGATCGGCTCATGATCAAGGATGATTTTTAATTTTTGATTCCAGCTATCAAAATTAGATCCCATGAGCTTGTCATTATCTAATAATGACTGGAGGGATAGGGTAGTGGCCATAGCTGCATAAAGAAAAATCAGACCTCTATTAGTACATAAATTATAAATACTAAAGACTTGGACTTTAGTCTAAAGTTTCTCTCAGTATTTTTACGAACTGATAGCCTCAACCTCCAATTCGAAGAATTATTTTAATTTTTAGTGGGTACTAGAATCCACACAGATTACACACGAGCCCAACTTTGGTTGGTCAACCCATGTGCATCTATGGGTAGGTTCATAACCAGTTGTTTCTCTAAACAACTTCTAGTAATTAATTTTGCCCCAGAACCTAATCAGTAGGCTTTGGCCTCCACTGAAAAGATCTGGTTAGGTCCAACCATTAACATGATTTGATTTGGTGAATCAGACCAATAAATGATCAGGCCCGACTTTGGCCGGCCAACCTGACCACCATCAGAAAGACTCAAACCAAATTATCATATTATGAATGATTATTCCATTAGTCAATAAGCACCAGGCCTTTAGGCCTCCAATGATTATTAAACTAATGGACTCATTATCACTCACTTAATGGGACGCTATGACTTAGTTATCAATATAACTTAATCATTTTTAGGGACCTAATAATTTTTGAGAATTTTATTAAAGGATAGATAAGAAGAAAATATCCAGTCAATTTCAATCCTCCCACTGACTTCATCAAGTCAGATTAAAAAAAGATTTAATTAAAGCTGGCATTAAGAGCATCTAAATCAGTCAATCTGATTTACCTAATGACATGGGTGAGCCCTAATCACCAAGTGATCTAATCAAAACCTAATTCACCAGGTTGGCCAGGTAAGTGAGATCAGTGGTAGGGATAAGCCATTAACTCATCAGAGATCGAATCACTGCGAGTAGCTCCCGCTTAAAAACCACTGGTCAAAAGCCAAACTTACCTTAGACACCAACCGGTTCATTAGTTTTAATTTGATCAACTTATTAAATAGGGTTCCACCGCATAGCCATGAATTAAGTCCATCTTGGTCTAGTTAAAGACATGGACCCATTCAACTACAACTATTGGAGTTGAGTCAGAGTATCTTTGACCTAATCTAATTCAACTTTTGATTAGATTTGACCAATTACTCTAATTTAGTCTATTTCTTTAAGCTAACCTTAGGTCTAACCCAATTATGGACCTAATCCATCTAACCCATTGACCCACAAGTTTATGCAATTATCTTAGGTCTTAATTCATAATTCTAGACCTACTAGACAACACTTAATTTTTTAATTAAGTATTTGGACTGATGGGTCAGGGTTTGGTATTTCAAAAATAATTTTCAAATTTGAAAGGTTTTATTTTCTGTTCACCAAATATGTTGACTCATTTCATAAATAGATCAGCACATTTCATAAATAGCAATCCTATTGCTAATTACATAACAGAAAATAACTCAATCAAAATAAATTATGAATATTTTTTAGATCTAATCTAACACATTCATGATAAATTTTACAATTGAACCTTTACAATTAATTTCTTTCGCTGCTTCATCTGCATGGGATATAATTACAGTGGTACCCCTACCGCCATAGGAGACCCCATCGAATGGGAGGAGAGGGCCTTTAAACCTTGCTTTTCTCCTATGACCGGACGACCATGGCAACCAACATAATTCGATTACTTGCTACTTGGATCAAGTATATCTAAATATACCAATTTTAAAATTTAAATTTTAAATTTTAAATTTCAAATTATAAATTTTGAATTTCAAATTTCAAACAAATTTTAAATTTCAAATTTTTGAATTTCAAATTTTGAATTTCAAATTTTAAATTTTAAATTTTGAATTTCAAATTTGAAATTTCAACCAAATTTCAAATTTTGAATTTTAAATTTTTGAATTTTGAATTTCATATTTGAAAATTCAAATTTCAAAATTTGAATTTCAAATTTTTGAATTTTGAATTTGAACAACTTTAAAATTCAAATTTTAAATTTTGAATTTTAAATTTTAAATTTAAACTTTTAGATTATAACTTAATCTACGCATGCAAATATATATATCATATTTAAGAACCCGCTCTGATACCATTTGTGGGGAAATTCAGTGCAGAGGTAAAATAGTAATTTTAAAACTTTTTCAAAATTATGATTTTACAGTGAAAAAATATTAATTAATCTAATTAATTAATATAAATTTACCCTACATTAGGATCTAAATATGATATATAGCATGCATGCATTTAAATTTAAAATTCGAATTTGAACAATAAATATTTTATTGTAATGTGTTCAGAACATAATACCTTTGTGCGGGTAGTAGATCGCCGCAATCTGATCATCGTCGAAAAATCTGATCATCATGATGCAGCCACACAGTGTGTCTAGCCTCTGCGGATCGTCCACACGAAGCTCCCGGTCTGATCGACTCCTCACGAGTGCTAGCTCGTTATAGAGTCCTTTTGACGGCCGATGCTGATCGAACTCCTTCGATCGATGTCTGTCGATTCTTCAGATACTCTGGATCATCAACAAACATGCTTGAGAGGATGTTGAAGATCTCTCTAAGATTTTATGGGCTCACGATACTCGTAGCTCACTTTCTCACTTCCCGAACCCCAGGCTAAAACTCTAGGGAACTCACCAAAAATCTTGCACCCACTTTTCTTTCTTTTCTTTCTTTTTCTCTTGGAAGGATATGGACTTTCTTTTCATGCACAAGACTTCTCACGCCCTAAAATTTTTCTCCAAAAATATTCTTGCACGCCCCACTCTTCTCCTCCTTTTATAACAACGTCAAACGTCTTATCCAAAAGAAAGGATAAAGATGAGTAATTACACATTTGAATTCAAATCAAATTTTGAATTCAAATGGACACCAACTCATCTCTTATCCACTAAAGGCATGGGGTGTGGTTTAAATTATGCATGGAGTAATTTCATGAGAAATTTTTTCTCATGTAATAAATGGGGCGTAAAAAAAAGGATAAGGTGCAAAGATTGATTGCCCATTCAAATTCAAACTTTATTTTGAATTTGAATGGCCAACCAATCATCCTTATCCATTCATTTGGCACATTAAAGTGGGGCATGGAGAGGGCTTGGCGTGAGAAAAATAATTCATAAGAAGTTCCTTCTCATGAATTCAAATGGGTGCAATAGAAGTGAGGTGGCGCATGGAGATTGGGTCAAGGTGGTTTAATTATTTAAACCAACCTAATTGAACCAAATAAGTTAGGTCCAATTAGACTAATTTAAACCCAACTTAATTAGACTTAATTAGGCTCAATAAAATCCTAATCAAATCAGGAATTGACTAAGCCCAACCCCTGATCAAATCAGGGACCAAACCATCTTGACGATTAGGTCAACTCTTAACCTAATCGGGTCAAACCCAACTGAATCCAATTCAATTGGACTTGATCCAAAAATAATTACTCCATCAAATTGAGGTAATTAGCAATCAAATCACTAATCAAACCTCTCATAAATACTGAGTTCAAATTCGATGGGCAATCGAGCATCAGAATTCATCGATATGTAACCCTGATCGAAAAGTCCCAACCAGTGGGACTCTTGACCCCGGTACCCATAATGTGTGGAACTCGTGATCAGAGAATCCTGATTCTCGATCACTGAGTCTCAAACATGTAGGATTCTACATCAGCCATCAGATCAGATAGGAA
The DNA here is from genome assembly GCF_000442705.2 of Elaeis guineensis. NCBI lineage: Eukaryota > Viridiplantae > Streptophyta > Magnoliopsida > Arecales > Arecaceae > Elaeis > Elaeis guineensis. The sequence goes on from NC_025999.2 coordinate 68,692,435, forward strand.
CCTCTAATGTGTGTGACCCCGCAGGTTCGAACCTAAGTCAGTAGCACAGGAACCAATTCCTGTACTAATCGAAGTGACCATCTAGCAATGGTACCCGACGTCCGGATAGGTCGAAAAGTCGCAATCGCAACACTTAGAACCTACATGAATATGGTTACTGTATAATTCATCCTTTTGACCCCTGTGTTTAGGACGACTCAGTGTTAAACTGTCAACCCTGATCAGATCATCCGAATTGTGCTCAACTCAAACAGTCCTGTGACTCCTCACAAGGACTACCCTGGCCAAGGTTTTGCTAAATTGAAACATGACTGTACATAGCTCCTAAACTGGAGTGGTCAATCCCATCTTGACACACGCACAGACAAGTCAAGTACTTGACTACACCCAGCAGCCTTCCGTCACTGAATTAAAAATTTAGGTAGTCCAGTGCCTAAGTGTAGTGAGTTGCTTGCAAGTCACCGTGGCGGTCTCAGGTCGGAGGGATATTTATACCCATATTCCATCGGAGCAAATCTTGACAGCAGAAATAGCTCTGGAGTCGGTCACGTTCAGTGCAGATTTACCCTTACATCCCACCTGTATGCCATACCAGTGTCTCCACACTCATTGGTTAAGAGGACAACCAACCTATATGGCACACAACGACCTATGCTTGATAAACATTGTCATCCTTGGTAACAACGTATCATTTGGTCACGAACAGATTTAAGGACTAAACGACAAATCCTCCTTTGTCGAGTCTAAATAGTCCTAAGGACTTCACCACAATATAGGAGTTCATTAGAAGATGAAATATTTTGTGATGGAAAATATCAAAATAATTTTTATTAATTCATAATTTATGTACAAATACAAAAATGAGCACAACCGTCAACAGGCTGACGATTGACTTTGGGACACTATTCCCAACACAGACATCCCAGCATGCAGCTGCACCTTCTTATTCTTCTTCTTCTTGTTCTTCTTCTGCCCTTTCTTAAAGGGTCGACGACCAGAAGAGGACCCTCCCACAACATTCACCGACTCCTTATGGAGCTGGTGATCCTTCTCAAAGTTCTGCAGCAACCCCAACAAGCCATGGTAGTTCACTGCAGGCTTTGTCATCCGACAATGAGTAAAGAAGGGGAGGAAGGACTTGGGCAATGAATTAAGGATCGCATCCTTACCGAGCTGCTCGTGCAAGGGAAAGCCCAGTTTACTTAGGCGCTCAATCATTTCGATCATGTACAGTACATGATCAGTGACTGAGGCTCTATCCCTCATCCGAGTATTGAAAATGGCACAACTAGTTTTGTGCCTTTCAACGTCGTCACGTGTGCCAAAGGAGTCGTTCAACATTTGAAGCATCTCCTATGGTTGGGCATTCTTGAACCTGCGGTTGAACTCATCATTCATTGCCGCCAGCATAATGCATCGAACGATGGTGCGGTCATTGAGCCACTTCTGGTAAGTGTCTCGGACCGTTCCTCGAGCATTCGAGACTGGCTCCTCAGGTGCAAGATTCGTTACTACATAAAGGATCCGTTCATGCTCAAGGATGGTTTTTAATTTTCGATACCAGCTATCGAAATTAGATTCCATGAGCTTGTCATTATCTAATAATGACCGAAGCGACAGGGTAGTGGCCATAGCTGCATAAAGGAAAACCAGACCTCAATTAGTACATAAATTATAAATACTAAAGACTTGGACTTTAGTCTAAAGTTTCTCCTAGTATTTTTACGAATTGGTAGCCTCAACCTCCAATTCGAGGAATTACTTTAATTCCTTAGTGGGTACTAGATTCCACACAGACTACACACGAGCCCAACTTTGGTTGGTCAACCCATGTGCATCTATGGGTAGGTTCATAACCAGTTATTTCTCTAAACAACTTCTAGTAATTGATTTTGCCCCAGAACCTAATCAGTAGGCTTTGGCCTCCACTAAAAAGATCTGGTTAGGTCCAACCATTAACATGATTTGATTTGATGAATTGGATCAATAAATGATCAGGCCCGATTTTGGTCGGCCAACCTGATCACCATTAGAAAGACTCAAACCAAATTATCATATTATGAATGATAATTCCATTAGTCAATAAGTACCAGGCCTTTGGGCCTCCAATGATTATTAAACTAATAGACTCATTATCACTCACTTAATGGGAGGCTATGACTTAGTTATCAATATAACTTAATCATTTTTAGGACCTAATAATTTTTTAGGATTTTATTAAAGAATAGATGAGAAGATAAATTTCTAGCCAATTTAATTAAGCCAGTATTAGGAGCACCTAAATCAGTCAAACTGATTTACCTAATGACATGGGTGAGCCCTAATCACAAAGTGATCTAATCAAAATCTAATTCACCAGGTTGGCCAGGTAAGTGAGATCAGTGGTGGGGATATACCATTAACTCGTCAGAGATCGAATCACTGCGAGTAGCTCCTGCTTAAAAACCACTGGTCAAACTGCCAAACTTACCTTAGACACCAACCGGTTCATTAGTTTTAATTTGATCAACTTAGTAAATAGGGTTCCACCATGTAGCCATGAATTAAGTCCATCTTGGTCTAGTTAAAGATATGGACCCATTCAACTACAACTATTGGAGTTGAGTCTAGAGTATCCTTGACCTAATCTAATTCAACTTTTGATTAGATTTGACCAATTACTCTAATTTAGTCCATTTCTTTAAGCTAACCTTAGGTCTAACCCAATTATGGACCTAATCCATCTTGCCCATTGACCCATAAATTTATGCAATTGTCTTAGGTCTTAATTCACAATTCTAGACCTAGACAACACTTAATTTTTTTAATTAAGTATTTGGGCTGATGGGTCAGAGTTTAGCATTTCGAAAATAATTTTTAAATTTGAAAAATTTTATTTTCTGTTCATCAAATATGTTGACTCATTTCACAAATAGATCAGCACATTTTATAAATAGCAATCCTATTGCTAATTACATAACAGAAAATAACTCAATCAAAATAAATCATGAATATTCCTTTAGATCTAATCTAACACATTCATGATAAATTTCACAATTGAACCTTTACAATTAATTTCTTTCGCTGCTTCATCTGCATGGGATATAATTGCAGCGGCACCCCTACCACCATAGGAGACCCCATCGAATGGGAGGAGAGGGCCTTTAAACCCTGCTTTTCTTCTATGACCGGACGGCCATGGCAACCAACCCAATTTGATTACTTGCTACTTGGATCAAGTATATCTAAATATACCAATTTCAAAATTTAAATTTTAAATTTTAAATTTTAAATTTTGAATTTCAAATTTCAAATAAATTTCAAATTTCAAATTTCAAATTTTTGAATTTCAAATTTTAAATTTTAAATTTTAAATTTTAAATTTTAAATTTCAATCAAATTTTAAATTTCAAATTTTGAATTTTAAATTTTTGAATTTTGAATTTCAAATTTTAAATTTCAAATTTTAAATTTTAAATTTTAAATTTTAAATTTTTGAATTTTGAATTTCAAACAACTTTCAAAATTCAAATTTTAAATTTTAAATTTTAAAATTTTGAATTTTGAATTTCGAACAACTTTCAAAATTTAAATTTTAAATTTTAAATTTTAAATTTTAAATTTTAAATTTAAACTTTTAGATTGCAACTTAATCTACACATGCAAATATATATATCATATCTAAGAACCCGCTCTGATACCATTTGTGGAGAAATTTAGTGCAGGGGTAAAATGATAATTTTAAATTTTTTTCAAAATCACTATTTTACAGCAAAAATTATTAATTAATCTAATTAATTAATATAAATTTATTCTATACTAGGATCTAAATATGATATAGCATGCATTCATTTAAATTTGAAATTCAAATACGAACAGTAAACACTTTACTGTAATGTGTTCAGAACACAATACCTTTGTGCGGGTAGTAGATCACCGCAATCTGATCACCGTCGAGAGAGTTTGATCATCACGATGCAGCTACACAGTGTGTCTGACCTCTACGGATCGTCCACACGAAGCTCCCGATCTGATCGACTCCTCATGAGTGCTAGCTCGTTGTAGAGCCCTTTTGACGATCGATGCTGATCGAACTCCTTCGATCGATGTCGTCGATTCTTTGGATGCTCCAGATCATCAACAGACATGCTTAAGAGGATGTTGAAGATCTCCCTAAGATTTTGTGGGCTCACGACACTCGTAGCTCACTTTCTCACTTTCCGAACCCCAGGCTAAAACTCTAGGGAACTCAATGGAAATCTTGCACCCACTTTTCTTTCTTTTCTTTCTTTTTCTCTTGGAAGGATATGGACTTCCTTCTCATGCACAAAACTTCTCACATCCAGAATTTTTATTTAAAAATCTTCTTCTTGCATGCCCCACTCTTCTCCTCCTTTTATAATAACGTCAAACGTTTTATCCAAAAGAAAGGATAAAGATGAGTAATTGCACATTTGAATTCAAATCAAATTTTGGATTCAAATGGACACCAACTCATCCCTTATCCACAAAAGGCGTGAGGCATGGCTTAAATTGTGCATGGAGTGATTTCATGAGAAACCTTTTCTCATGTAATAAATGGGGTGTAAAAAAAGGGATAAGGTGCAAAGATTGATTTCCCATTCAAATTCAAACTTTATTTTGAATTTGAATGGCCAACCAATCATCCTTATCCATTCATTTGGCACATTAAAGTGGGGCGTGGAGAGGGCTTGGCGTGAGGAAATAATTCATGAGAAGTTCCTTCTCATGAATTCAAATGGGTGCAATAGAAGTGAGGTGGCGCATGGAGATTGGGTCAAGGTGGTTTCATTATTTAAACCAACCTAATTGAACCAAATAAGTTAGGTCCAATTAGACTAATTTAAACCTAACTTAATTAGGCTTAATTAGACTCAACAAAATCCTAATCAAATCAGAAATTGACTAAGCCCAACCCCTGATCAAATCAGGGACCAAACCATCTCGACAATTAGGTCAACTCTTAACCTAATCGGGTCAAATCCAACTGAATCCAATTCAATTGGACTTGATCCAAAAATAATTACTTAATCAAATTGAGTTAATTAGCGATCAAATCACTAATTAAACCTCTCATAAATACTGAGTCCAAATCCGATGGGCAATCGGGCATCAGAATTCATCGATATGTAACCCTGATCGAAAAGTCCCAACCAGTGGGACTCTTGACCCTGGTACCCATAATGTGTGGAACTCGTGATCAGAGAATCTTGATTCTCGATCACTAAGTCTCAAACATGTAGGATTCTAACCAGCCATCAGATCAGATAGTGAGTCCAAATTCGATGGGCAATCAGGCATCAAAATTCATCGATATGTAACCCTGATCGAAAAGTCCCAACCAGTGGGACTCTTGACCCCGGTACCCATAATGTGTGGAACTCGTGATCAGAGAATCTTGATTCTCGATCACTAAGTCCCAAACATATAGGATTCTACACCAGCCATCAGATCAGATAGGAACCTCTAATGTGTGTGACCCCGCAGGTTCGAACCTAAGCCGGTAGCAAAGGAACCAATTCCTGTACTAATCGAAGTGACCATCTAGCAATGGTACCCGACATCCGAATAGGTCGAAGAGTCACAATCGCAACACTCAGAACCTACATGAATATAGTTATTGTATAATTCATCCTTTTGACCCCTGTGTTTAGGACGACTCAGGGTTAAACTATCAACCCTGATCAGATCATCCGAATCGTGCTCAACTCAAACAGTCCTGTGACTCCTCAGAAGGACTACCCTGGTCAAGATTTTGCTAAATTGAAACACGACTGTACACAGCTCCTAAACTGAAGTGGTCAATCCCATCTTGACACACGCACCGACAAGTCAAGTACTTGACTACACCCAGTAGCCTTCCATCACTGAATTAGAAATTCAGGTAGTCCAGTGCCTAAGTGCAGTGAGTTGCTTGCAAGTCACCATGACGGTCTCAGGTCGGAGGAATATTTATACCAATATTCCATCGAAGCAAATCTTGACAGCAGAAATAGCTCCGGAGTCGGTCACATTCAGTGCAGATGTACCCTTACATCTCACCTGTATGCCATACCAGTGTCTCCACACTCATTGGTTAAGAGGACAACCAACCTATATGGCATACAACGACCTATGCTTGATAAACGTTGTCGTCCTTGGTAACAACGTATCATTTGGTCGCGAACAGATTTAAGGACTAAACGACAAATCCTCCTTTGTCGAGTCTAAATAGTCCTAAGGACTTCACCACAACATAGGAGTTCATTAGAAGATGAAACATTTTGTGATAAAAAAATATCAAAATAATTTTTATTAATTCATAATTCATGTACAAATACAAAAATGAGCACAACTGTCCACAGGCTGACGATTGGCTTTGGGACACTATTCCCAACACCGACACATAGACTTCGGATCCGGAGTAGGGGATGGTGGATCCGACGTAGGGACAACGGATCCGATGCGGGGATGGCGGCGTGGGGACTAGGCTGCGGGGACATGGGCTTTGGCAAGCTTTCGACGCATGGTGGGGGAAGAATGGGGGAGGCGAGGGCACAGATCCAATGCAGAGGCAGCAGATCTGGTGCAGGGGTAGCAAATCCGGTAGGGGGAAGCGGCGTGGGGACTGGGGTGCGAGGATGGGGGCTTCGGCATGGTTCCAACGAGCGACAATGAAAAAGGGGGGATTGGAGGCAAGGGAAGAGTGGGGGATGTGGGAGAGCAATGGAAAAAAAATCGATTAAAAAAAGAGGGGTTTTTAAGACTGCATTAGCGACGGTGAACTTGCATTATTAACTTCGTCACTAATAACTAATAAAAATTAAATAAATAAATATTTAAAATTTAAAATTTATAGCGACAGCTTTGTCATTGCTAATAATAAAATGATTCATCGCTAATAGATCTCGATCTTTTAACGATGATTTTCTTTTCGATTGTAATTATTTATCGATAAATATGATTATTAGCGACGACGATTTACCGTCGTCAATAGCCATTGCTAATATAATATATTATTATAGTAGGACTTCGCTGCTGTGGATCGAATTTTGAAATGTCAAACTCAATATATTTTTATCCATTAAAAAAAATTAATATTATTTTTAAAAATATAAAAAATATAAATAAAATTAAATTAAAATTAAAAAAATATTTTTAAGCTCAAAATATGTTCTGCCCTGATAACACAAAGGCTATGATTTTTCATATTAAATGCCCGACAAATCTAGTACCCAATCTTAATTGCACATAATACCCAACATTAATTGCATATAAATCGTTAGACTATATAGTTGATCGCGTTCTTGTCCTTTACACCATTTACCATGTTCTCCCAAAAATATCTTGAAAAAGTGGCCGGGTCAAATTCATCTTCCAGATGACATAAAAATCTTCCAAATAAAAATCTAAAAAATTTATGAGGTAAACTTTTGATTTTGCCATGTATCTTCTGATGCCCATCTTGAAGTAAGAACTTAAAAATCAAAAAAAAAATATATTAATATAATATTTAATTTTTTGATTTAAAAATATATATATATTTTATTTTTAAAATATATTATTTATTAATATATATTATATGACCAAGTGATATGTATCAAGTAAATTAATCATCAAGTAAATCAATGCAGATCTGTAAATATATCAATATATAGTTTTAAAAATATATAATTTATTGATATATAATATATAAATAGGTGATATATATTCAGTAAATTAATCATCTAATAATTTAATATATATTTTTAAATAAATTGATATATAATTTTGAAGCATTATATTTATCAGTATGCACTATATAACCAGATGATTCATCTTTATTGACTTCCTAATACATATCATAAATTTTGTGATACACATCCAACTGTGATACAATATATATTTTTAGATAAAAAATATATTTTAAAAATTATATATTAATTTATCTAGACGTATATATTGGATCACCACTGGATGTATATTAAAGAAATATGTAATATGTATCAGAAAATTGACAAATATATATCACTCATTCATGTAGTATATACCGGCAAATATGATATTTTAGAGATTATATATCAATTTATTTAAAAATATATATTGAGTTATTAGATGACTAATATTAAATATATATCATCTGGTCGTATATTGTATATTAATAAACTTCATATTATGAAACATGTTTATTGATTTTTCTAGAGATGTGTATTGCCTTATTTGATAGTTAATTTACGTGATATATATCATTTGATCATGTACTACATATTAACGAACACAATGTTCTAAAAATTATATATCGATTTATTTAGAGATATATATTAATTAATTAGATGATTAATTTAATATATATATTATTTAATTATGTAATATATATCGATAAAAAATATATTATAAAAATAAGAAAGAAAGGATGTTATACTTTTCGTAATTACATGGCCGACAGCGCTGTTAGTGAAAAGAATATTTGATCTTTATGTTCATTTTTTAAGGTGGGCATTTGAAAAAACACGGCAGAATCAGAGCCATAATTTTTTAATGGTGCTCGACCGATATGATTTTTGTTCCAAAAATCGTATCCAACCTCGCTACAAACCAAGAGCACGCAAAGAAATCCAAACCAGTAAACCTTTGTCTTCCATTGCCTCATGCCCCAACAAGAGTCCACGACGACGGATCCTTAACAACCCCCAATCTTCAAAAATCTACAAAAATGCTCTCCTAAACATGTTGGGCAAGTCAACACGTCTTCGCCCAGAAAGAACCACAGTGGCATTTTCGTAAATAATTAGAGTTACAAGAGTCAGTTTGCCTCCATTTAAACTCGATGCGAGAGAGCCGAGAACAGCAACGGCTACCCATTCGCTCTCTTTCCCCTTCCCGCTTCTTCTTCTTCTTCCCCTCTTTCCCTCTCTCACCGGCAGTGATCGCTTCTTGTGCTTCCGCGAGCCGGCGATCTGGTCACCGCCGGCAGCTCTAGAACCACATGAGGAATGGGATGCCTCCTCGGTAAGCTCACCGCCTGGGACGGCTTCAACCCCGTCGGAGCTCTCTGCGCCTCCGCGGCCGCGGCCGCCGCCGCTGGCGACGACGATGACGACCGCTTCCGCGTTACTGCGCCGCCACTGCATCCCCGGCTCGGCCTTATCCTCTCCGCCCCCACCGACCCCTCCGGTTGGCCGCTCTGGCTCTCCGCCGTCGCCGGCGACGCCCTCCACGGGTGGCTCCCCCGCCGCGCCACCTCCTTCCAGAAGCTCGAGAAGGTGAGCATCGGATCCCCTCGATTTCTTCTAGATTAGACTGAGATGGGGTTTTGGATTGGGTGGCTCAAACATGGATGTTTATGGGTTTAGATCGGGTCGGGGACGTACAGCAACGTGTACAAGGCGAGGGATTTGGAGACGGGGCGGGTGGTGGCGATGAAGAAGGTAAGGGTGGAGAGGGTGAATGGGAAGGAGGCGGAAGAGGGGGTGAGGTTCATGGCGAGGGAGATCGCGCTGCTCCGTCGCCTCGACCATCCGAACGTCGTCCGCCTTGAGGGCGTCGCCACCTCCCGGGTCGCCGACTCCCCTTCCCTCTACCTCATCTTGGAGTACCTTGACCACGATCTCGCTGGCCTCGCCGCCTACCCTGGTGTCAAATTCTCCGAGGCCCAGGTCTCTCCCTCTCTCACTCTCACTCTCTGAGGGAAAGGTGATAAAAAATAGTTTTATGAGAACTACCATGCCTTCATTTCATGGTAAAAAAGATAGAAGAAAAAAAATCTTGGTTTTATGTGGTATTTCTTCTTCTTATTCTTCTGATTAATTGGGTCTTGAGATGAGGAGTGCTGTGTTTCACTTTGCTTCCTCTGTGAATGTGATTTCTATTATGGGGATGTTTGTAGAATCCTTCGTTCTTAGGCATGTTTTGATTCAGCTACAGTTTACTTGTCTTTTTCTTGGGAAAAAAAATTGATCGAAATTAAAAATAAAAGAAAATGAGTTGGAATGCTGGCACAAAATTTGATGTTATTTAAGAATTAGATAATTTGGTTACATTGAAAATAAACTATAATATGAACATAATTAGCATTTACCTATATATATATATATATATATGGTCACACACGCAAACACAAGAAAAAAATTATTTTATTCTGTTTTATTTTATATTATTTTATTCTGCTTGCTTTATTTTTTGATACTTTGCAAGATAGGATGATGATTGATTTTAATCTCAGGGAGTCCCCATTGCCACACCCAGTCCCAAGTTGATCTGAAACTTTTATGTTAAAAATAACCTCAAAATAATCTAGAGAGTATGAAGGTCTTGACTGCTATTTAGACCAGATGTTAGACATATCTTTATTGGAACTGCACGTGTCATTGTCTGAATTGTTCTTGACCCATATAAAATTGTGAATTGATTTTGATTCTTTTAATCGAAAGAAGTCAAAGAGCATAGCTGTTTCAAACAGTCGGTCCGCCATAATAGACCGTAAGTTATAGACTATATATATCGTTTCAGACTTGTCAGTTGGATTTATCTGCTAAGATTGCTAACCTCCTATACACTTTTCAACTGAATGAGGCATCTTCATTTGTTATGTCTAATGATCAGTAAAAGAAATAGTCTCCCAAGGTAATTGGTCAGTCACTTTTCTGTGCTCCCTCTCCTGAACAGATGAAGAGCAGTAAACTATGTGATTGCTGCACACACGATTTTACAGCTTTTCACCTATTTGGATTCTTGATCCATCAATATAAATAGTAAAGATAGACCTCACAGATCTAGATTTCAGATGCCTCTTCAGTCACAAATGTTTTTTCTTTCAAGGGGAAAGGCCTTCAGTCAACAAATGCAATCCTTTGATGTTTGTAATTTTAACACTGAAAATTTTAGCCTAGTTTAATCCTAGGACAGTTAATGTACTCATGTAAACCACATGCATGAACATAGACATGTTCAACCTTTTCTTCTCCTTTATCCTTTATTCATTTTGGTATCTGCGGTGCTAAACCTCTTATTTGTCGATGTTTTTCTTCATTTAAGATCCTTCTTTGTACTTCTACTTGTGTAACAGATCAAATGCTATATGAAACAATTACTTTCCGGGCTTGAGCACTGCCACAGCCAAGGTGTCTTGCATCGTGATATAAAGGGTTCAAATCTGCTTCTTAGTAAAGAAGGAATTCTTAAGATAGCTGATTTTGGACTAGCTACTTCCTACGATCCCAATCACATACAGCCCATGACTAGTAATGTCGTCACTCTATGGTATCGTCCTCCCGAACTCCTACTAGGTGCTACTCATTATGGTGTTGGCGTTGACCTCTGGAGTGTGGGTTGCATTTTGGCAGAGCTGCTCACTGGGAAGCCAATACTGCCAGGAAGGACAGAGGTATTTTGTTTTCCTGCACATAAGCACAATAGCATAATAAATGGTCACAGCTCTCTCAAACATCAGATGCCATGTTGCATTGTATTCCAATTAGAACTTGCTCCATGACATCTCTGTTGCAGCTGGTGAAGTAACTAGTAAAGCATGGACAGCCTTCATATGTTTCAATTGATCGAGAAGTCTCCCATCCTTTGAACTTTCTAGTTCGAGTTTTTGGGAAAGTTTATTATGTTCTGTTTCTTGGAAATTCCTATCTATCTTGTTCTACTTCAGTGACGTTCAAATATTTTTAATGCTCATTTAGGTGGAACAGTTGCACAAAATTTTTAAATTATGTGGAACCCCATCTGAGGATTATTGGAAGAAATCAAAGTTGCCGCAAAAGCCTACTTTCAGAACATACAAGCGTTGTATAGGAGAAACATTTGCGAGCCTTCCACCTTCTTCATTGTCTCTCATTGAAACACTTCTGGCAGTTTACCCTGCTGAGCGTGGGACAGCCACTGCTGCTCTTAACAGTGAAGTGAGTATCTAGATACAATCACCCCCCCTGCAGTATTTTTGTTGAATGATTCATGTTTGTTAAAAAATATTTATATATCACTTGAGGTGATCAGCAAGCGTGTATTAAAAATAAAAATCATGAAGAGTAGACATGTTACTTTCTGTCCTATATGGAAAAATCATGCGATTTGATTTAAGTTAACTAAAGCATAAAACATAATAAGAAATTTACCGATCTGGTTATAAGAAAGTAAAATTTAAAGCAAAACAAGAAAAATATTGATCGCATTACTTATGTGACTACTTACCCACCAACAAAGATGGAATCAATTTGCCCAGCTAAGCCTCGCTTATAATTCATTAAAAAGAGGTCAAACTTATGCTTATGATGTGCAAGCTCTAGATATAAATATGTCTAGAGTCCCAGCCAAGTTATAAACAAAATGAAAAATTGAAGTTCTGAAACAAATACTGGCAAAGCCATAAATTGACCCTTCAATTACTTCTTTTTATCCTAGTTCCTGATTTGGAAAGAACCCAAACTTAGAGGATGAAAAATTTGTGTAAATGCACAAATTGCTTAATTTCTAGACAAGAAAAAAAAATCAAGAACTTTTTAATTGGTCAAGTGCTGTTCATTGCAGTTTTTCACCACAGAGCCTTATGCCTGCGAACCGTCAAGCTTGCCTCAGTATCCTCCAACCAAAGAAATTGACAGGAACTTGAGGGTAGCTAAAGCTAGAAGGTGAGTATTTGTTTTCTTCTACATAAAATTTGCTTCAGTGTTTCCCATCCGAAAGTTAAATTATATCTTTATCTCAATCTTTAGGCAAAAGAGGATTAATGGGAAAGTAAATTGTGAAGCGGCGAAGAGAGTCCGATTTGGACATCTTAGCTGTGGATCACTGCTAGCTCCAGAAGCAAGTGCTGAACCATACGTGAAACTGGATGTAAGTATGAAATGCTCCGGTAATCAACTCTTCTATTTATTGTAGCATATATACTACAGAATTGCAATGTTGTCTTTTAAAATTCTCCAAATTTAAGAACCACTTTCAAAGAAACATGGCAAAGACAACCATTTGTAAATCAACAAGGAGTAGAAGTTTTGTGAGTCTGCTTAGGTGGTCCGCGTTGTCTATGGTGGAAACTGTTGCTACTATTTCCATCTGAAGATGGGAGAAAACTTGTGCTTGAGGAGATGCTGTACTAGGTTAACCGGGCACCTAAATTGTGGTATCTTTCTCTGCTGTGTGTGGACCTGGAATAAATATTTGGAGCATCAGATTGAAAGCTGCAATCAACAAAAAACTGAAATTTGCTTAGATAGATGTGCTTAGGGCTAGAATTGAGAGCATAAAAGATGCATATATGTTGTTGGCAGTACAATGATTGTAAATGACTTAACAGAATGTGCAAGTGCAGTCAAAACTTGAGCAGGTTGTCGTAAGAGTCACTTGGATCTGTGTCAGTGTGCCGAGAAAAAGAAGGGAATGCCTAAGATGTGAGAAAAAAGTCTCAAAGCAATAGATATTGCAGCCCTAAAAAACATGGACCATGAGGATATGTAGAACCAACCCTCAGTTTGAGGGAAGGCTCATTGGTTCAAAAATGTTGTTGTTTAGCAATCATCTACCTCTTTAGTCTATCTCACGCCCCAGCCCGGACCATATTGCACCTTGCTGTAGTGTAAATATCATCGAACTCTAAATCTTATTCAGAGAGGAGTCACGTAGATATTCTGCATCCCTCATGTTAATTTGCTTTTCTATTTCTTTCTCATCTTCATCTCTGGTTCTTATTTGCAGCGACGGAGATTGATGACTTCAAGCATCATGAGCAGACCCAAGAAATTTCCACCACCCCATCTTGATGCAGCAATCGGATTCCCAAGGGACGTGTTGCATAAAAGCACCGAATCCTTCAGCACGATTGATTCATCATTTGATTGTTCAATTGTTGAAGCCAGTAGAGTGCTGGGTGGCGCATTGCCTGGTTCAGTGGATCATTCAGGTAGGGGTACTAGCAGGAGGAAGATCAGAAGCAAAGAATACCATTACATGACCCCTCATAGTGTTCTAATTGGGGCACTTAGGCCATACTCAAAAGCTCATCTGATGGAGCCAAGGAATAAAAATAAAGCATACATAAGATCTAGGAATTAGGCATTATCAGCACAGTCATGTGAGGTGCATCGAAGGTTTGTACTTAAAATTATAAAAATTTTCTTTAATATACAAATTCACACTATTTTATTCTATATATATATATAGCTTTTAAAATCTATAAGGCACAATGTTATAGTGAAGTTCTAGTTATGTTTTCTAGTTGAAAGACACTTTTATCAATAGAAATTCATTTGATTCACTATTGGTATTCATGGTTGTGTTGTTGCATTAAATGTAACTATATAACTTTTGAAATGCATTGAACACCTTTCTATGATGAACAACAAGGCGAATATAATAACCATTGTTCTACCATTTTTTATTTAGAAAACTAGAGCTTGTATTTACTTTTAAAATTAATATTTTGTATTTTGGCTTAGTTTGGTTGAAATTGAAATATGTGTTTGAAGATAATTGAATATTTCAAGTGACATCCAACTTCTATGTATCTAATGTTGGAAGTAGTATATGCTCTAAAAGCTATTTGCATATTTAACACAAAGAATAGTTGAGAGATCGTGGCTATCTCTTATCCACACATAATTATATAGTATACGTTATATGTTACACATTGGCATAGAGCCAAAAAAAGAAAGAGTCCATTGGAGGTTTATCCAAGTGGATAGAACGGTAAGGATTGGATATTATTAAGAACTTGAAATATATTCATAGCTATAGATAAAGTTAGACATCACACTTATAACACTGCTAAGGTGAACGGTACTTTATGTAATTCCTCCTTTTATCAAACTGAGATCTTGTAATTGATATCCGGGTGTGCCATCACAAAGCACAATCACGGCTAAAGGTGTGAATTGGGTGCATGAACTTGTAAGTGATCTGTTGATTTGAAGGGCAGGATATCCTACTATACTCCAAAGACTAGTAAACTTGCTTGTTAAATTTATTTTATCGACCATGATAACTTGGACTATGTCTTTAATAGGAAGCTTAGTGTTTATCTGATCCACATGCAAATGAAGGTCAAGTTGTCCAATATGAAGACCATCATGATGGTATATTATCCATATTATAACAGAGATGTGATTAGATATATCGGACCTAGCTGGATAGTAACTTAAAAGGTTTTGAAATAATAATTACTTTCATAAATTTTTATAGTTAACAATAAATTATTTTTGAAAGAGATTCATGCATGTATTTTTTAAATTGCCTGACATAATCTAAGTTTCTAATGGGCCATGAAATTGTATGGTTAAGGTTTTGATAGTGCAACACATGGTCATATGAAGATATTGGAACGATAGAGATCAAAATGCATAATGTAAGTTATCTAGAAATAGGGAGACCAACTAGTCTCATCCCACGACGTTCAATAATATGATATGGACTCCATATCCCTTTGCTGGACCATGTAGCTAACGTATGGCTAAACTTATTTGAAGGGATAGGCCTTGAGTATATAGAAAGCTAGGTTGACCTATTCTAATAATATGTCTAGTATATACCATCCATCTCTAGGTCAATTGAAATAGGTGCCAGTTGGTTATTCTTTCATAGATTGGATAAAAAAAAATCTGGATTTAATTGAAAAAAAATTGAGCGAAAGAAATAATCCAAATGAAGGATTTGGATTAGGCCAAGCAAGACAGAAGCTGGGCCAACCCTAGGTCCCCTTCGATGGCATGCAAGTAGGGGCAACCAACCAAGTAAAAGGGCTGGTACCCTTGTCTTGTTCGCACTTACTAGAAGGTGCATGCTCATTAGGGGCACGTGCTTCAAAAAGTGGCGGTCCTTAGTAGCTAGTTCTCTTAAGTTAGAGTCTAGCCAGGATACCTAGGAGGTGGCAAGGCGCTACCTCCTCATCTGTATTTTTTGTCTCATCATAGTTTGGTTAGGACTCGGGTTCTCTCATAGGGAAATCCTTAGACCTCCCCTCATCTATAGAATGAGGGATCTTCCCTAGGATTTGGGTATTCCAATCCACATATAACGCAAAGATAGAAAGAGGTGCAGGATACGTTTCTATGGCATAGATCACATTGGATGATAAAGGAAGGATACAAATTTATTTTTTAATTCATAGGAAAAGGTTTAGATCTGATTCTAAACTAATAGATCTCAAGATATTCACCTCATTAGCTGAGGACAATAATTCAAATTGCATGTATTAGTGCTAGGATTGTATAGATCTAATTTCAACTATTTATTTCTTACCTTTGCATGATTGTGTTCACTATAGATGTTTCTAGATCTGATTGTAAATATCTTCTTCTTCGTTGGATTAGGAAATGAAATCCATTTTGCATGTCCATGGACTCTTACTGTGAGAAGGATAAGTGTGTGTTTATTAGTTTAATCAAATCTAGCTAAATCAATTGTCTTAATGTTTTTCAGTTTGTTGTATTTGTATTTTGTACTTGTAGGGAAGCCATGGAGTTCTCAATGTAGCTAGGAGTCACATATGCTCTCATATAATGAGATTTGCGAGGTGTAGGTGTGAGAAACCTAGAGTCCTATTTGGAGTAGGACTTTAGAATTTTTTGCTAGACCTTTTTTTCACCTAGAGGTGGCAATTTTTGACACGACACGTAAGTTCGACACAAACATGATACGGAAAAATATAGTTCCAGATTGAGCTTATGCGAGTTCAGATCGAAAATAGGTCGATGCGATTACGATATTGGAATTTGGTGTCGGAGTATGCATATATATTTCAAAAAAAAATTTTCTAAATAATGCAGTGAAATAGAAGATTAAAACATCTTTTTAATCTACATTATGCATGCATAAAATATAGAATACTAAGATCTACTTAATATGCTGAAATTGAGCACATACTGAATTTTATGCTAAAATTGAATATGTGATCGGATCACATACCTATTTCACAAATTTCTTTTTCAAATCTAGATCTAGAAGAGAGTAGGTTCTTTTTTAACCATGCAAGTACCTAGCCGCTACAGATATCCACTCAGAATCAGTCTGGAACAGTCCTCTTCGGTATTAATTTTTTTCTCTAAAAGAAATCAGCCTGTGAATCTGAACGAAGCTTGGATCGCGATCATCTCTTTGATTCTTTCCTTAATATTTTTCTTCTCTTCTTCTTTGCTTTTTTTTTCTTGATTATGAAGCAATCAAGGTCTAGAAATCAGCAAGCAAAGGGGTGCCCAAACACCTTTTGGGCATAGAGAAGTGGAACGCCCAAACTCTTTGGGCGTTAGATCTTCAAGGGAGAAGAGATGGAGAAGAGATAGGGGGCGTGGGGACCTTCTAAGGGAGGTGTGGGGTGTTAAAATTCAGTACGTAGGAGCCTTAGGAAAGGTCCCATTAAATAGGTATAAGATTTGAATCCTATTCAAAACCAAATAACTAATTAATACAAGTCCTACTTGCATTAGGAATCTTTATTCCTTTAGTTATTTAACCCCTTTAGGAGCTTCTTTTAGCGTCAACTATTGGAGCCCTTGCACCCATAAATACACACACCACATAGAGCCTAGGAGATGCCCCATGCTGGTCCAACACGCCCTTTAATGGGTGGGTATACCCAACTTGATCAAATCAAGTGACGTCCAATCAAAACTACCAAGAAAATTGATTAAGAGTTTAAACCCTTAATTCATTTGATCCAAAACCCTAGGTACCTAATAATTGAAGCCCAATAAATCTAATTATTTAGATTATTAGCAGGTAATTAAACTTGAATTAATCTTATCAAATAAAAAATTCAAATATAAAAAAAAATTGAATTCAACTATATACTATAAGATTATCCTGAACCCAATAGGATTTCTCTAAATCAATTGAGACTTCATAAGTCTAATTATTTATTCCAAGTCTAATCTCTTTATTATGTAACCCCATAGGTTCAATTCTATCTAATAGTAAGATATACAATGATCTTTATCATAGTATCATTGAAACTCCTTTCAATGGATCGGAATAGTTCTACTTAACTCATTAAGGATTATCGATCCTGGGCAATCCTAATGAGCTCTCACCATCCACCAGTGACACCTAACAGTATGTAGTGACAACCCAGTAGAACTGAAAAAGAATCTCAATATATAGTTTACATGTGATTCAGTCCCTCTATTGTGAGTCCTGACTAGATAGCAGGTCATAGATAAATCGTCAAAACTAATCATCAGTCATATGATAGATTCGATCAGCTTAAGTCCAATTGCGATCCTCATAAAAATTCTTTTCTATCAATCACACTATTGTGGCCACAGACTCTTAGACTTAGGCTCTCAAATTTCATAAGACTACTTCTCTTATCAAGATCGATAGATTCTATCTAGATGCATACCCTACTCCTACAGTGGATTAACTGTCGCCAACATTCACTATAAAATTTATTGAGACCATGTTTATGTGTCAGTCAAACTCCAGCAGTCTCACTACGAGCAGTCATATCATCACAGGTCAAAGGACCATTCACACAATTACAGCATCGAGACAATCACTGACGATCTATTAGAAATTCAAGTGATCTCTTGTATGGTCATGCTCAATACTAATTTTCTAATAACTATCCGACTCGTTACTCAATGTCTCTATATTGTAGATCAGAGACTCATCCATCCCAAAAAAATGATCTGTATGCTGGTCTATTTGGATCGATCATTGTCCTCATGATGATACTATGATTGAGAGAATTTAAGAATTATATAAATATCTCTAATTTCAACATCTTAAGAATATGTATCGAAATGTTAATTTCATGGACGATTCAAGGACACATCACACTTGAATGAAAATAAATTTATCCTTTTATTGATCAAATCAATGAATTAAGTATAAAATTATTCTAGATTTATTACAATATTCAGCTATATTGACTTTTAGGATATACATCAACAATCTCTCATTTGGATTAAAGTCAATTGGCTACAATCTAAGTCCATCTTTGCAAGAAGGACTCCATTTTTGACTGGTTCAATTGCTTTATCACGGATTACCACATTGTCTATGGAGTATATTCTTATACCTCGACATATTATTTTTGAGGTAGTCGCATATGATATGGTATCACCGCTCGATGTGCCTTAATTTCTAATGAGACCTCGGCTCTTAACAAGTGCTATGGCTTCATTGTTGTCACAATAAAGTGATATGGCATCCGATGTCATTACCCCAAGCTCCGCGATGAATTTCTTGAACCAAAAGCCTTCTTTTGCAACATCTGAAGCAGCGATATATTCAGCCTCTGTGGTCGAATCGCTACGATGGGTTGCTTGAAATTTTTCCAGCGGACTACGCCACCATTGCAAGCAACATATATCTGATGTAGACTTTCTATCATTAGGATCAGATATGAAGTCAGAATCAGTATACTCCTCGACTCGTAATTCAGAACCTCTTCCAAAGATCAAGAAAAATACTTAGTTCTTCTCAAGTACTTAAGGATGTTCTTCACAGCTATCTAGTGCTCCTTTCTGGATTGGACTGATACCTACTCGTGACACTCACAGCAAGGACAATATCAGGTCGAATACATAGCATGGCATACATGAGGCTCTCTATGGCTCAGGCATAAAGAATCATACTCATGCACTAACTTCTTCAGATATGGTCGGACACATCGCTTGAAAAGATAAATACCATGCCTAAGAGGTAAAAGTCCTCTTTTAGATTTTCTATGCTAAACCTCTTCAGCACTTTCTCTATGATGTTTTTGTGACAGGCCTAGCATTTTTTTAGATCTATCCCTATAAATCTTTATTCCAAAATATAAGATGCTTTCCCTAGATCTTTTATAGAAATTTCTTAGATAAGCATCTTTTGACTATGGTCAGTATGGAAACATCATTCCAATGAGGAGAATATCATCCATATATAATACGAGAAATGTTATTGCACTTCCACTGACTCTTTTGTATATACAAGGTTCTTCTTCATTCTTGATGAAACCAAACAATTTGATCGCATCATCAAAATAAAGATTTCACTCTGAGAAGCTTGCTTTAATCCATATATGGACCTTTGTAACTTACAGACTTTGTGATCACCATCGTCAGATGTGAAATCCAAAGGCTGCTCCATATAGATATCTTCCTTAAGATATCCATTCAAGAAAGCAGTTTTCACATCCATGTGTCAGATTTATAATCATAATAAGCTGCAATAGCAAGCAGAGTGTGGATAGATTTCAGCATGGCTACGGATGAAAAATTTTTTGATAGTCAATGCCCACACGCTGACTATAATATTTTACCATGAGCCTAGCTTTATAGGTCTCTATCTTATCATCGGTATCTTTCTTTTTTGTAGATCCATTTATACCCAATGGATACTACACCCTCAGGTTGATCCACTAAGGTCTATACTTAGTTGAGTGCATTGAGTCAATCTCAGACTTCATTGCATCTAACTATTTCTTAGAATCGATGTCAGACATTGCTCCATCAAAAGTATAAGGATCATCACCATAACCCTTATCTCTCATAAGGAATATTTTTTTAACTTCCTCCGTAAGCATACCCATGTACCTTTCAAGAGGTCGGGAGATCCTGCTAGTTCTATAAGGTGGTAGAGGAACATCAACTACTGGCTCATAAATAATGGGTTCCTGAGAATTCATAGCTCTTTTCACTTAGAGACCTTCTCTTCAAGCTCAACTAACCTCCCACTACCACTATCCTAGATAAATTATTTTTTTAGAAATATGACATTCCGACTGACAATCATATTGTGATCTTATAGAAAGTAAAAGTAGTATTCCATTAATTCTTTTGGATATTCTATAAAATGAGTTAATACAGATCTATCCTATAATTTATCATTCATCTATTCTTGACATAGGTCGGACATCTCCAATCTTTAGATAACCTAGACTCGAATTCTTATCGTGTCATATCTCATATGGTGTAGTAGGAACGGATTTTGATGGAATCCTATTCAATAGGTGAATTGCAATTATTAAGGCATGTCTCCAAAAATATAAGGATAAATCAGTAAAGCTCATCATGGACTAGACCGTATCTAATAGGATCCTATTCCTTCTTTTGGATACTCCATTGAGCTGAGGTATTCTGAGAGGAGTCCATTGAGAGACTATGCCGTTGTCCTTAAGATATCTCAAAAATTTTCGACTAAGATATTCACCTTCTCGATCAGATCGAAAAATCTTAATGAATTTGTCTGTTTATTTTTCTACTTCATTTCTAAATTCTTTGAACCTTTCAAAGGCTTCAGATTTATGTTTCATCAGATACATATATCTTACCATAATAGATCATCGGTAAAGGTGATGAAGTAGTTACAACCATTCTTGACCTGCACATCAAATGGCCCACACACATCGATGTGTACCAGGGCAAGTAACTCGATGGCTCTTTTTCCATATCCTACAAAGGATAACTTAACCATTTTTTCTCGAAGATAAGATTCACAAGCTGGGTATAACTCTGAATCAAGAGAGTCAAGGATCCCATCTTTTTTCAGTTTGTTTATCCTGTCCTCTCCAATATGGCCTAGTCTGTGATGCCATAAGTACTTCTGATTAATTTATCTCTAGATTTTTTTTGACCTACGGCATTCACTATTTGCTCATTCAAATTCATATTCACATGAACATGCAAGTGATATAGACTGTCAATTAAAAGATCACATGCAATCAATTTATTTCATAAATAAATGAAACAAGAGTCTTTATTGAAATTAAATTCAAAACTATCCTATGCTAACACAGATACGAAAATCAAATTTCGACTAGCTACAGGAATAAAATAACAGCCTTTTAAATCTAATCTAAATTTCGATGGTAATTGAAGAGGATAAGTGCCAACGATTTTTTCAGCAATTTTTGCTCCATTGCTAATTCGAAAGATTATATCACCTTTCCTCAACCTTCTATTTTCTATTAGACCCTACATTGAGATACATATATAAGTACTCAAACTAGAATTCAATACCCAACTAGAAGTAGAAAAATCATAAAGTTAGATTCAGTTATGAGCAACCTTCTGGAGGTTTATCATCTTTCTTGATCTTTAAGCTCTCTAGATAAAGTGGAATGTTCCTCCTTCAGTGGCCATCAGCATCACAGTAGAAATATTTTTCTTTTGCTTCAGCCTTCTTTGGAACGTCCTTCTTTGATTTATTCTCTTTCTTTTGCTTCTTAGCGATTTATTCTTCTTCTTCCAACCAAACTTTCTTTTGGTTGAAGAAGTCTGCTCCACAGCGAGAATAGTACCCCTTGAACTCTTCAAGATTCTCTCTATAGTGACGAACACGTTGACCAGTTCGGATATAGTGCAATCAAGTTTGCTCATATGAAAATTTATAATAAATTGATTGTACGAACTAATAAGGGATTGAAAGATCAAATCTATGTATAATTCTTTTTACATATTAAGCTCGAGCTTTCCAAGCTCCTCAATATCTTTGATCACTGTCATACAGTGCTCATGGACTGACTGTCCTTCACGCATCTTCAGATTGAAGAGTCTCTTGACACTTCGAAGTGCACTATACGGCTCTGCTCACCATACAACTCTTGTAGGTGAGTGATCATAGTCCTGACAGTGGGTATATATTCATGCTGGCTCTGTAACTCATTTGTCATGAATGCCAGTACATAGCACTTGATCCGACTATCTTCATTCGTCTACTTTTCATAAGTAGTTCTTTGCTCTGCAATAGGATGGTTTGGTAACACTAGAGATTTTTGATCGAGTACATGACCTAATTTTTCAGACATCAGGATAATCCTAAGATTTTTTAGCCAGTCTTTATAGTTTGTTTCGGTCAAACGATTGGATTCAAAGATGTGGGCTAGAGGATCTGAGGCTAACATTGTTTAACTATGAAAGTAGATATTTAAGTTAGATTTTTATACTTTAAATTTATATTTACTCTAAAATTTTAAGATACAAACAATGACTCCCACTAACTTTTCGAATCCCTCCACTCTCAGGATAGGAAATAAAAATCCTGACCCGATAATTAGATTTCTAATGGGTACGCGATCCCACCGATGCCATGTACCTCACCTAACAGTTATTGGTAATACACACACCGATGCATGGACATCTCTTTGTCCAGATGCTTCTCTAAGCATATTACAGTGACTTAATTTCTAGTCATGTGGGCTCACCTAATAGTTATTGATCATACTTCTTAGTTAAGTCCGACCCACCATTCACAAAGCAAGTGCAAGGCCATCATTGGATCCCTCACCTAACAGTTATTGGGTCCAACTCCATTGTTACTCTGGAGCAACTCTTTGCTAATAGAGTAGTTGCATGCTCCTGATGCAACTGAACCATTATGATCAATTAAAAATAATCAACACTAGTAGCATGCCCGCGCATCTACAACGATGGAAGACCTATGGACTTAATATTTATGGAGAGATTTAGGTTTAAATCTCATCAATTAGTCATCATATGATCAATCTAATTGGCATGGGCTAAACCAAACCACCAAACAACCTTATTCAAGACTCAATCTTTCAAATTGATCAAGTAAATGGAGATCGGTGGGGGTCCCCCTATTGCTTTCCTTAGACATCAATAAATTGGTTAGATCAATAAATAAAATTAATTAAATAATCACCTCTTGATTACTTATTTTAGATACCAATAGATTAATTGATCCAAATAGATTAGCTTAGACGAATCAGGCTCAAGCCATCGAACCAACTTAGGTCCTTAGGTTAATCAATTCTACAATGGGATTTAATTGATTTGATCAACAATAATTGTATGATCTTATAACTTAATTGATCTAATTCTAATTAACACTTGATTCAATTTGATCAATTACTTAATCGAATTAAACCCATTGTGTTCAAATCAAAAACTTTAGATGCAATCTAATTACATAACCTAATTTTTGATTTTTTCATGACCAAAATCCTTATGTACAAACATAAATTTTAGATTTTAAAATTAAATTGTAAATCTAAATTACTTGTATGAAAAATAAGTTTTAAATCATAAAACTAATTTTTAGATTTAACACACAAGCATATATCTCATATATATATGTAAAATTCAGATCTAAACAAAAATTTAGATCATAACATGATGTCATATATCTCATATACAAATCATAAATTATATTGATAATAATTTTAGACCTAAATATACAATCACATATCTTATATATGAATCATAAATTAGGTCAAATTAATTTTCAGATTTATGTATGTATCTACATATCACATAAACATGAACTAAAAACTGTTCTAGAACAAAATTTAGATCTATGCATGCTTTCACATATAAACTATATGATCTGAAAATTAAATCTAAAATAAATTTTAGATTTAAAACAATCATCTATACATCTCATGTATTAAGAAAAATTAGATTTTAAAATTCTTTTCAAAATATGTATGTCAATTTCATATATATGAAAGCCGTGGCTCTGATACCAAAGTTGAAATTTAGTGTCAGGGCATGCATATATATTTCAAAAAAATTTTCTAAATACTATAGTGGAATAGAAGATTAAAATATCTTTTTAATCTATATCATGCATGCATAAAATATAGAAACTAGGATTTACTTCATATGCTGAAATTGAACACATGCTGAATTTTATGCTGAAATTGAATATATGATTAGATCACATACCTATTTCACAAATTCTTTCTTCAAATCTGGATCTAGAAGAGAGTAAGTTCTTCCTTAGCTGTGCAAGTGTCCGACCTCTACAGTATCGACTCAAGATCAGTCTGGAATAATCTTCTTTGGTATTGATTTTTTTATCTAAGAAAAATTAGCTTGCAAATCTGAATAAAGCCTGAATTGTGATCATCTCTTTGATCCTTTTCTTGATGTTCTTCTTCTCTTCTTCTCTTACTTTTTTTTCTTAATTATAAAGCAATCAAGATCTAAAAATCAGTAAGCAAAGGGGCACCCAGACACCTTTTGAGTGTGGAGAAGTGGGACACCCAAACTCCTTGGGCATTGGATCTTCAAGGGAGAAGAGAGGGAGAAGAGAGAGGGGGCATGGAGACCTTCTAAGGGATGCATGGGGTGCTAAAATTCATGCTTAGGAGCCCTAGAGATAGTCCTTTTAAATAGACATAAAGTTTGAACCCTATTCAAAATCAAACAACCACTTAATACAAGTCCTACTTGCATTAGGAATCCTTATTCCTTTAGTTATTTGATCCCCTTTAGGAGATCTTTTTGGCGCCAACTATTGGAGCCCTTGCACCTACAAATACACATGCTACATGGGGCCTAGGGGATGCCCCATGCTGGTCCAACATGCCCTCTAATGGGTGGGCACACCCAACTTGATCAAATCAAGTAGTGCCCAATCAAAACTATCAAAAAAATTGATTAAGTGTTTGAACCCTTAATTCATTTGATCCAAAACCGTAGGCAACCAACAATTAGAGCCCAATAAACCTAATTTATTTAGATTATTAGTAGATAATTAAATTTAAATTAATTTTATTAAATAAAAAATTTAAATGGAAGGAGAAAATTGGATTCAACCATGTGCTAGCAAAGTTATCCTGAAGCCAATAGGATTTCTCTAAACCTAATTGAGACTTCATAAGTCCAATTGCTCATTCCAGATCTAATCTCTTTGTTATGTGACTTCATAGATCTAATTCTATCTGATAGTGAAATATATAATGATCTTTATCAAATTATCATTAAAATTTTTTTCAATGGATCGAAATAGTTCCACTCTAACTCATCCAGGATTTATCGATCCTGAGCAACCCTAATAAGCTCTCGCCATCCACCAGTGACACCTAGCGTATGTAGTGGCAACTCAGTAGAATCAAAAAAAAATCTCAAGGTATAGTTCACATGTGATTCAGTCCATCTATCGTGAGTCTGACTAGATGGTAGATCATGGATAAATCGTCAAACCTTATCATCAGTCATATGATAGATTCGATCAGCTCAAATCCAATTGCGATCCTCATAAAAAAATTTTCTATCAAACATACTGCTGTAACCACAGACTCTCAGACTTAGTCTCTCAAATCTCATAGACTATTCCTCTCTATCAAGGTTGATAGATTCTGTCTAGATACATACCTACTCCTACAGTGGATCAACTATCACCAACATCCAGTATAAGGACTTATTGAGATTATGTTTATGTGTCAGTCAAACTTTAGTAGCCTCACTACGAGCAGTCATACCATCGCAGGTCAAAGAACCATTCACACAACTACAACATCGAGACAATCATTAACAATCGATTAAAATTCAAGTAATCTTCATATGGTCATGCTCATACTAGTTGTTCTCTAACAACTATCCGCACTCGTCGTTCAGTATCTTTACACGTAGATCAGAACTCATCTATCTCGAAGAAACATCTGTGTACTGATCTATCCGGATCGATCACCATCTTCATGATGATACTATAACTGAAAAAATTTAAAAATTATATACATGTCTCTAATTCTCAACATCTTGAAATATGTATCGAAATGTTAATTTCATAGATGATTCAAAGACATATCACACTTGAATGAAAATAAATTACCTTTTATTGATCAAATCAATGAATTAAGTATAAAATTGTATCCTAGATTTATTACAATATGTCATCATATTGGCTTGTAGACATACATCAATAATTACGATCCATAAAATCTGCATCATTCACGAGTTGACTTGCAAACCTGAAATAGACCTGATAAGTAGTATATTTTTATATTTATTGAAGTATTTTTGATAATTTATGGTACTAACATCTTCTTAAAAATTTTAATTTCATAATTTATTGAATTTTCTTAAAAAATAATGATTTTTAAAAATAATATGAAATTAGATATATTTATAAAAAATAGTTTTAATTTAATTGAGCAATTTAAGTACAAAATGAAAAAAAAATTTAAAAAATTTAATGCATATTTTTTTCTTATTTTTCAGGCAAAAAATCGAAGTGAAAATGGAGCCAAAATATCCTAAAAAATAAAAAATAGCCTTCAGTGTATGATGACCGCCGCTCGTCCACAGAGCCAGGATGCGGTCCACAAGAAACTTCACGAGTCCACAAGCTTCACAGCAGAGAAAGATCTGAGCGTAATCCAACGATGAGATTCAATCTAACCAGATCCGACGGTTCAGACTCATTACTGACTTTGAATAGGATTCTTTTGCACGATCCGATGGCCCAGAAGCAATCCATCATATGATCCAATGGCTGTTATCGCTCCCAATTTTGAATAGGATTCTTTTGCACGATCCGATGGTCAGAACTTCATCAGAACCCAAATCCAACGGCTGACATTCGATCCGACTTTGATAAGGATTAAAACTATGATTTTTTATCAGATCTGAGCAGTTCAAGCTCCATCCGATGGCCAGGAATATTCCTAAGGAGATTAATATGATTTCTAAGGGTTTTAGGACTCCTTTTCCTATCAAAAATTATGAAAAATTCATCTATAAATAGAGAGTCCAGGAATAAGCTTTGGGGAGCAAAAAAATTAAGTAGAAGGTATAGAAAAAAATAAAAAATAATAATAAAATAGCTTTAGGGACCCAAAGAAAAGAAGGAGAGAAGCCGGTTTGCTCTATGGAGTACGACGGAAGATGGAGAGGTCATCAACTATCTTTCCGACGAAGCTTGGCTGATCAACTTCAGATCTTGTTACAGTTTTATTTTTATTTTATTTTATTATTTTTTTAAATTTTTTGTACTTGAATTTTAATTTCAATTAATGTAAAATTTATTTTTCTGTACTTTAAATTCCTATCTTTTATTTTTTGCAGTAGATGCTAGGATCTAATTAGTAGATCTTAGTACCATTTATTTTTATACTTTTTAAATTTTTATTATTTATTTTTATTGTAAGTAGATGCTAGGATCTAGTTAGTAGATCTTATACCTGATTTATTTTTCGTATTTTAATTTTTATTTTCAACTTAAATTGCTTTCTCCAAAATTTTTTTTTTTTTTAAAATCAAAGATTTCAAATTAAAATCCTACCTTCTCTGTGAATTCGACCGACTCACTATTTTCTATATATTTTTAATTTTTATTGAAGTTAGAATTTGATTGATAATCACGGTGTCCTAATGACAGCATCGCGATCGCATCAATTTTTAGTGCCGTTGTCGGGGAAGGCACCAATTTTAATGTTTGATTTTTTGGTTTTCTTGTGACTATTGCTTACTAACTTTTTTTTATCTTTTTAAGAAAAAAATTAAAAATTAAAAAAAAAAAGGGAGATAGAAAGTTTCCAATTGGTGAGATCAATCCTAACCCTAGCTTAACTATTTTTTTAGTATTAATTATTATTTTTTTAATTAACCTAAAATTCATCCACATAAACCTAATAAAAATTGCAGACAAGAGTAGAAACTTAATTTTTAGGAGCATTCATCATTGTAGATTTATTTTTGGTGATCGCTGGAGACAAAGTAAGCTTTCAAGTTTTATTAGTTTCATGCATCTAATTTAGTTGCATAGAATTCTTTGTTTGAAATTGGTTGTGCATATTCATCTCAAATCAATTTAAGGGCAACACCCATAATAAGATAAGGTGGAAATTTCATCATCCTTTTGGCCCAAAAATAACCAACCACATCCCACATTAATCCTAGCCTAAGTAAAATCAAGTAACATGCCCTAGGATCAATTGAGTTAAGTTTGAGTATTGTGGTCAAGTCAAGTACAAAGTAAGTTGGACTCATCCTGAAACTAGTGTCTAAGGCTAAAGGTTATAAAGGCTCAGTCTAAGTGGATTTATGGTTATTTAATTAGTTCCGTTAGCTTATCTGGCCAATTCAATTGGTGTCTAAAGCAAGCAACGAGGGGACCCCCATGATCTCACCTCTTACCTGACTAGTTAAAGGAAGTGAGAACAAACCCAATTTGTATCTAGACTAAGCCACTGTACATCAAACTGTTAGGTCTAAGAAACTCATAGGTGTCTAGGTTTAATTGTTTGCTAACTTGATTGCAATTAACACTTAACCACAACTAATTCTTCTTATCTTACGTCTTTAGGTCTAAGATTTTTCTTCAGGATCTCACCTTTAAAATTTTTTCTTTCTTTTTTTTTCTCTTCTTTTTCTCCTCCTTCTTCTTAAAAAAAAAAAATCTCAACAACACACATAATAGGGTTTGCACTAATACATGCATGGTATAATTTTTTCTGACCTAGTTGAACCTAATTCTGAAATTGAACGACTGATCCATGCTAAATATGATAATCAAATGGCTAGAAATTCTAAGAACTATCTAGGCAGATGAAGGAATATTTTATTCTTCCACCTATAATCCATCAATGTTCCCATCATTATATGGGATCAAATATTCAGATCTAGTCCTAAGGCTGATCTAAACCTAATAGCCTAAGATAAAGTCGACCTTCTTGCCCAGAGACTTGATCAGTTCTTAGCATTAGGTCAACAATCTCCTGCACAATACACACCACCACTTAATTATCAGGAGATTTATTCTATCTGTGCTAGCCCGGTCCATCATGTGAGCGAATGTCCAACGGCTGTACAATTTTCACCTTTCATCCAAGAACAAGTTCAAGCTACTCAAGGTTACTCTAATCCTGTCAATGATCCATTTTAAATGCATATAACCAAGATTGGAGGAACCATCTTAATTTTTTTAGAGACCCCAACAGACTCAGGCTCAGACTCAAATTCTTCCTTTGTAAAACTTTCAGAGTAGGCCTCCATACTAGAATTATGCCTACAATAGAGGTTAGCCCAGTCAATCTATCCAGCCACCATATCAAAATCAGTCACCATACCCACCTCCTCAACAAACTAATCTAGTTGATGATAGATTTAGCCAACTTCAACAAATGATCATGACCTAACAGCAATCCCTCGCTAGGTTAGAAGCACAAATAGATCAATTAACTGAGTCTACCATGAGGAGAGAACTAGGTCAATTACCAAACGAACCAATACTGAATTTTGAAAATGACCCATCCATCCACCAACTACCTGGACCAATCATCAATTCAATGTCCCACTTAAGAATCCTCAATTTAAAATTGATATAGTAATCTCTGAGCTTACAAGAGATAAAATTCTTAAGGACTCATACCAAGATTAGGTGAGTGAGGCTCGTACTGATGCTAGTCGAAATGTAAATTTGAAAGAACATGTTAGTATTGAGACTAATCCGATAGAAGAACCTGAGCTCAAAATTGATACTGAGAAGATAGCAGATGAGTTACCTGAGATATATTCATCAAAAGTTTTATTTGCTTCAATTTTAAAAATCGATTCTTCTTCTTTAGAATCACCATCCCCTCCAGAATTGAAATTGCCCTTGATCACATTTGAATATATATGTTTAAAATTAAGTGACATCCTTCTAGTATCCATTGCATCGAACTCAACTCCTAACCCAAAAACTCAATTCATGAGTATTTTAGAAGAACAAATAGGAGAAATTCTTGATAAACAAAGGTCTGTGAATGAGTTTGTGAATTTTTTACTATAATTAAAAATAGAGATGTGAAATACTTTTTGAAGATTAGTAATAAAATATTAAAATTTATCAAAGGCCATCTTTTTGAGATTGGCAATCTAAAATCATTGAAATTTATCAATCTAATATTCGACATGGGATAGGTGAGAAAATCAGCATGGTCTGGCTGAAGACGGTAAACTTAGTGCTTCCTGGGAGGTAATCCAGTTTTCAAGTTTTTGATTTTTGCTTTTGCCTTTACTTTCTTTTGCATTTTGTTTAGGATAATCGAGTCTTGCTTTGTATCTTTTGTAGGATTTGAAAATAATCTTGGCTAAGTTGGGGGAGAATCAGTTTTAAAAAGATTTATGGATCAGGTGATATCTCTCCTTTTCTTTCTCTTTACATGCACTGTTCATTTTTTCTGCTCCATTGAGGATAATGTTGATTAAGTTGGGGGGAGGATAATAAATTTTTTTTTTAAATCTTAAGTAAGTTAGTATTTAGTATTTAAGTATCTGATTATACTTAAAAATCAAGTTAAATCAAGTATTTTTTAAAAAAAAAATTGATATACAGACCAGAGAGTTTGTGAGATATTGAGGGATCAAGTATTAAGAAAACTCAATAAAGAGTTAAGTTTAGAACTTAAATAGTTTTCTTTGGTATTTCTAAATTTTTCTACCAGCATCAAAGAAGAGTTTACTTTCTATGGATTTGTGTAGAGTAACTATACGTTTCTTCATATATTCAAAAAAAAAGAAAAAAAAAATTCAAGTACTTCATGCTGAGTAACCGGACCTCTTTGCCTAAGCAAGCATTGAGTTTCGCATCAAAAGGTATGAAGGCAAAGAAGCTTTGTTGTAAACTAGCTTTAACTCGTAGCCTGTTTGATTCGAGCAAGTAGGTTCGAGGGGTATTTTATATTTAGTGCCCTAAAGTCATCTGGTTTGGAGTCATTGACTGAAAACTCGCTACATGGGTCAAATAGAAAGCTTAAGAGTTAAGACACTCAATAGCAGTACAAAAAAAAAATTAATCAATAAATAAAGAACAGAGTAACAATATACTTGTCCATATGAATGTTAATAATTTGGAGATAAAGGTAGCGATAATTTGAAAAAGTTCAAAAAAATTTAGTGTTTTTATTTAACTCTATATTGACTAGTATTAATACCCCAATGACATATCTCATTCACACTTTACTGAACATCAATGGTCTTTTAAAATTGTTTGGTGAAATTCAAAATTTTAAGTTAAATGGTACTTAATTCTAAATTCTTTTTTATTCGAAGACGAGCAAAGTTCAAGTTGGGAGTGACCCGCGTAACCTGTTTCATATTTTTATAAATTTATTAAAAGGAAAGATTATTTCTGTCAACTCCATAACAATCTAAACCCTAACAACACCTAACCATTCTAATCTAACAAAAAATGCTTACTTTAATTTTATATACTGATATTCTTTTACAGTTTAGCCACTCCTGCAGTCCGAGAGTGCCTTTGAGGGATCTTCCCAGATGTATAGGTCACTGACAGATAGGAGGATGAAGGTTGCTTGGATCTGGAGAGTGCTGTCCATCCCAAGTGAAGCTGTTTCTTTGGAAGCTTGCCTGGGACCGACTGGCGACTCACACTCTTCTCAGAAATAGAGGCATGGTGATTCTTCTTCATGTTTGGTCTGTGGGATGGAGGATGAGATGATGGAGTATGCCACCTTCAATGCTTGAGGATGAGGCTGATTTGGAGACGAGCAGGTGACTACTCTTGGGAGGAGAGTAGTGGCCCATGGTTGGAGCATTTTCTGAGCATGATTCGGCACAGTATGACCGACAGGGTGACCACTCGGAGAGGATGGGTGGCTTATATCGCTTATCAGATTTGGCTCTTCAAGAATAATTTGTTTTCAATGGCGAGGTAGTTCTTGGTCATCGGGTACTAGAGAGAGCTATCTACTTGACGGCAGAGCACTACCAATTTGACACTGTCGGCCAGCCCTTTGACACCTTTACCCCTGGGACTCCCATGTTGCTCTTGCAGCACATCGGAGGATCATTTTTATTTCTTAAGAGCCCCATCCCTCAGGGTTTGTCAGAGTGAATTTCGACGGTAGCTTCAGAGATGGCAGGGGAGGTGCTGGATTTGTCATTCAGGACCCTAAAGCTAAGCTGCTGACGGCTGGAGACATCACCTCTTTGACCTTCTATTTCGAGAGCTGAACTTCACGCTACTTGGATGGGTATCATCTTTGCCAAATGGGTGCTTCAGGCATGAGGATTTTTATCGAGGGTGACTCCGCCATCATTATTGGTTGGCTCCAGGATCTCGAGCAACTATTGAAGACTCATCCCCGATATTTTGATGTCTATGCATCTTTCTACTGTAGTATTGATCGACATTTTATCGGGAGACAAACAGCACTGCAAATTGGGTTGCTGCTTTTGTGGCTGAGCATTCTGGAAAGTGGTTCTGGAGGCTGGGTGATGTGTGCCCGCCGGTGTTATGGAATCTTTTATATCTTGACCTTTTGGGTTATTCTCATACTAGAGTAGTGTGAACGTCCACTTGTAACCAAAAAAAAAAATGATTTATTTATTTTTTTAGAGATTTTTATATCAATTTTGCTAATCGTATCATAAACGTATCATATTTGTGTCGAACCAATACAATCCATTTAATAATCAGATTAAATGGATGACCCGTTTAATAAATAGTTCGTGTATGAATTATGAATCCCAACCCATTTAATAATCATATTATGTTCATGTTTAGGTTATATGGGTCGTGTCGTAAATGGGTTAACCCGTTTATGACCCGCCAACACGAATTGCCACCCCTACCTTCACCATTTTGCTCATATTATTTGGAGGTGGTTTTCCTTTGGTTTGGTGGTTAAGACCTTGCTCTCCCATATTTGGTTATAAGTTAAGGTATCCTTAATCCAAGCCTCAGCTGACCGCTGCCTAATACTTATCAATATGGAAAATCCTAGTCTAATTCTAACTTATTCCCTAATATCTAGGAGATGATCTCCTATTCTAATTGGGTTTCACACTTACAGCTGGTACCTTATCTTGGACTCTAGAATTAGTTCCCAATTAGGTAATTTTGAGATTAACTTGGACTCTATGGTTGAATAAGTTTCCCTGTCCACCTTTTCTAGTCAAAGTCAGAATTTCTATTTGATGCCACCCACCTACAATCCTAATCAAATTGAGATTTTAATTTTTATGGCACCCCAGACACTTGTATAATGCCTTAAAACACTTCTCGTTAGATCTAGAAAAGGATAAGGTCACCTTAAAACTAGAATTGGTAAGTCTCATGGATCCTAGTTGAATTAGGACTATAGTAAATTTAATTTTTTTTGAGACCAGACCTATGTACCCTTAATCCTATCAGGTTGGACCTTTTTAGGCACCTAATTTGGCGTGTCTAAGAGCCTACCTATTTAGTGGTATACAACTATTTTATTAGGTTAGCCCTGCTCAGCCAACTTAAGAGCGTGAATGTGGCCCTAATTTTCAACTTGGTAGACAGTCATTTTTGAAATAGTATTTAGTTGTATATTTTCTTCCAAAATCTAGGTTTTTTTTTTTTTAATATTATTAACCTCTGATCTTGCTTTAGATAATTAAATCAAAAAAAGGAGGAGATATAATGTCAGTCAGGATTTAACCTATCCATCAAGTGCAATTTGTGGATCAGCAACTAGTATGCTCACTATTTTGCAACCAGGCTTTACTATGTTAAAATCATATCATATGACTGTTACCAGGACCTCTAAAAACTGATTAACTCATGTTTTCTGAGGATTAGTATCAGATTGCTTTAGGTTTAAATATCAGCATGTAGTTAATAATAAGCTAGTTGTTCAATACTACTCAATTAGGCCGTATGATGACAAGTTTAGCTCACACCTGTCGCGGCTCGAGATAATTATGTTAATGCTTGATTTTGAGTATTATGAACCTAGATTAAAAGAAATTAATCTATATATTTGTTCTAATTTTGGTTTAAAATCAAACAATTGTAATGATTGTAAACTTGAAGACAAGTTATACTAGCTTTAGGGGCAAGTATACTTATTTGGAGAATTGTCCAAGATTTGTGACTTGTTTCCTTCGTTATTTAATCATTCACATCTAAGGATAATGGATAAATATATAAAGTTTGGTACTTAGTGAAATTATTGATGAATTATATGGTTGTCTTTTGCATCTGAGATGATGTTAAGTAAGCAGTCCATAATGATTAACATCAATCATGAGATAATTGTTTTGATGGATTGGTGGGACTAATATAGGAAATATTCAGAAAGAGAATTATTTAATTTAGTGAGAGATCTTGATCTCATGTGGACCTTTGTTCGATGAAATCCCATGTCTATCGGTTTTCACATAAAAAATAGGTAATGATTGCATGCTCTGTACACGAGATTTACTAATCATTGTAGGTGAATATTTTAATGGTAAGTGCTCATGTGGAATGGTGGTGGGATGTGACTTGATTTATATAATTTTTTTTTATTTAGTGGTTTACATTTAAATTCCTTGACATCAACGTTAGGATGCAATGCAAGGACACTGTAAAGGAATTAGGCACTTGCCTTTTTACCAATGGGCAGCCTTTTTTTTTTTTTTTTTTTTTTTTGCATTTTTCATGTCAAAAAAACATTGAGGAGCTAATTGCACGTGTTGGTGGCATAGCAAAATGGATCAAGGATATGTTTTTATAGTTGCATCCGTGGCACCATTATCACTACATGGGGTTTCATTTTACTGAACATATATGTTGTTTGATTGCTTGTAGTTCTGCCCATCTAGATGCCGTGCTTCCCTTCCCATATGTGACATGAGGCATATTGATGCATGCATATGTGTGAGATATGCTATGGCCATTATATGCATTGTTAGTTTTCAATGATTATATCACTGGAGCCTACTTATCCCTTATTGAGATTTTATATCAAGGGAGTGCTTGATTGGGATGAATGAGGATCTGGAATCGGAATGAAAATAGATGACTTACATTCCAATTATTTAGTTGAGAAGTCCTATTTCAATTCCGATTTTAGGATGCATTGCTTCGGGAGAATTTGATCATTCCGATTTCAATTTCAAATCATTCCGATTTTAATTTCGATCATGAACCAATACCCCCAAATATTTATGAGGACAGGTATATAACCAGCCATCATGGCCATCCACTATCCATCCTATAAAATGCTAGCATAAAACGGAAGCAAGCTGCATGCTTGTGTAGAAGGAAACCCCGTTTTTGCTAATATAACTGTAATGATGTGTGTATCAGGAAGGAGCTATCAAATGGGAGTGCATGCTCAAGCAAAACTCATCAATTCTAATTGTGATGGTGGGTCACGCTTAATTGATGGGTACAACTGCAATCCAATTATAGGCATTGTGCTCCTAAGGATTGTGACAGGAAAGTTGTATCTTTCCAGAAAATGTGGATGCTAATGATAGTATTCACGACATCAATATTTACCAAAGATTGGAAGGATAATTGCAATCTGCTCCATCAAGTTAGTCCTACTAAGTGCCTACACAAGAATGAATGTACCATAGGATGGAGAATCAACAAACTCTATCATTTAATACTGTTGCGGCCAACTCTCAGTTGCCTGTTGTCGGTGAAGAGTACCTGCAAAACAACATCCTCACAAATCGAAGTTGTGTCCGACGGAGACTCTCCGATGCTTAAGTCAGAGAGAGAGTTGGTGAACAGTTAATAAGAATTATTAAAAGTGGCAGAGCTTTGGTCCAGAATTGCTTTACTCATGCTGCTCGTTTTCTTTCTTTTTATAGATGATTCTGATATAACTATCAAGCACGTGATCCCGCTTTTTATGATACTAAATTATCGGACTTTAATCATGAAGTTAGTGAGCTGTTTATTATCGTGACACATAATTGATAACCATTCATAACAGTTAAGGTATATTGAGCTGATAGGCTGACTATATTTCGATCGATAGCAGTAAGTCGATAGAAGATCCGAATGACAGTCGGCTGGTAACTCTGATATATCGATAGTCTTTGATCAGAGGTTAATCAAGTCGTTTGTTATTGGTTGACAATAGCCGACTGTCGGTCGATCGACCGACTATGAGTCAGCGTGATGTGCTTGTGTGGTCGATATAGAGTCAGAGTCGAGGGTCGGCTGTCTTGTCCTAACAGTTGTCCCCCACTTCCAAGTTCAAAGTGATCCGATGTGTATATTGTCACGTTGGATGAAGGAAGTCATTATGTGTTGCCTCGAGCCTCGACTTGGCTGTTAGTCACTTGAGTACGAGGGTTCTTCGATCATTTTGTCGTTTCTGTGGCTGCAAAATCATTATTGGACTATCAGATTGACAGGACAATTCGGTATCGGATGTCAGTATCGGACGTCATTTCAGAAAGATAATTCGATGCTAGATGATATGATTCTAACTAGTAGATCTTAGCTACATGTTTGAATGACATTGGATCGGAGCATTTCACATGGATGACGATGATGTGGCATGATCAGGAGCAGGTGCATTGAACCATCCAATCTATGGTCAATCTAGATGTTGCTATGTGTCATCATCTGATAAGACTCTGATTTAATCGCTTTCATCCTGGCCGTTGGGGGATCCTATATATATAGGGTCGCTTTCGACCAACTTTTTACTTTTCATTTTGTCTTCTCTGCTGCAGAGACTCTACCGGAGGATCATCCCAGCGCTTGAAGGCCTCAGTCTTTTCCTCATCTTCTTTTTTCAGTTTCAGATTAAGTCTTTTATCTTTCTTGAGTCATCCTTTTTGATTTTCCTTCATTTTCTTCTCCTATGGTTAGAGCATCCTCTTCTCGGGATAGTCGGTTGGAGAATCCGATCGACGACTCTCCATCAGGCCTGAAAGTGGAGGCTTCTTCACTTTCTAAGTCGAACGTTGAGCGGCTTCAGGAGCAATATCGCATCCCAGAGCATTATCAACTCTTTACATCTGGTGCCAATGGTCGGATGAACTCCCCTCCTTCAGGCCAGATGGCCTTCTATGTTGAAGACCTTAGGATGGATCTTCGATTTTCAATTTCAGAGTTTGTCTAGAATCTGCTCGACTATTATGGTCTTTGCCCTACTCAGCTGGCACCGAATTCAGTCCGGCTTATCATTAGTTTTGCTTTGCTGTGTTGGTTAATACCGATCGAACCTCATCCTTCTCTTTTCTATATCTTTTTGGTTCTCCAACCCCATCCAAAGGCTAAGGGTTGGTGGTTCTTCAACCCACGAAAAGATCTTTCTTTCATTATCGATCTTTCATTGTCCATCTATAGATGGAAGAACCAATTATTTTTTGCTTCTTTCTCGCTTCTTTTTCACTTCCTTGGGGCTTTCCTTCATGCTGGGGTGATCCAAAGATTGATCCCAACGATAATAGCTGGGTGGAGGTCGGCAATCGGGAGGACTTCCATCAGTTGAAGGATATGGTGGTCCCATTGCAGAGAGAGCTTATGACCAAATAGGCTCTCTACAATGCTG
The DNA here is from genome assembly GCF_000442705.2 of Elaeis guineensis. Taxonomy (NCBI): domain Eukaryota; kingdom Viridiplantae; phylum Streptophyta; class Magnoliopsida; order Arecales; family Arecaceae; genus Elaeis; species Elaeis guineensis. Next base: position 68,730,329 of record NC_025999.2, read on the forward strand.
ACCTCAGTTCGATCACCTTTTCAGATATTATACAGTCAGTAACTTTCATTTTTATTTTTCTTGTGTTTGTTTCTGAATTGTATTGACTTCTTTGTTCTGATTGCAACCATGCAGTCGAGGGTGCGAGTATCGAGCGCCAACATTCGTCAGCATGCTACCAAGAAGAAGGCAGCGTCCGAGGCTAGATCCTCCCGACCATCATAGAAGGGTCGGGCTTCTACATCTGCACCGACAGGGGAACTTGATGTACCATCTGCATCAGTTCTTGAGCTGATTATGGTACTATCGGCTCCAACAGTGCTCCCCAACGTGCCGTCTACTGAAGAGGAAGTGGCAAGAGAAGATGGGGCTATCGCAGCAACGTTGGTAGCTCCACCAATCGAGGTTCGGGCTGAGGTGGAGGCCACGATCGAACCTGAACAGTCTGCGGCTGCGCTAGTCGCTCCTCCAGTGGCAGTTTTGTGGGCACAGTCAAGTTTCAATTTCTTCGCATTCTCAAATGTGGGGCTACCGACAGGAGATCGGGAGAAGGCACTAACGACTTCGGCAGATGATGCGACATCTACGGGCCACATAGTTCATTTCGACATCAGAGTATCGGAGGATGAGTCGGCCCTGACCGATCTGACATTGGCCAGATGGCTCATTCAAGCCACTCTCCTCCCAACCGATCGAGAGAGCAGGAGGAACCAAACGGTAACTGAGATGTTCTCATCCTTCTACCTGATGATACTTGAGATAAGTTCTCTTTCATTTTTTTTATTGATCTGACCCGACTTATTTTCTATTTGTAGTTGGTCCATGACATATTCAACCTAGAGGCGGCTATGGAAAGGTTGCTGACTTTCGTCGAGTATGGATGAATAAAGTAGCAGTCGCTGATGCTGAGAAGGCAGCTACCCTTAAGCAGCTTCGGTCGGTAGCTGAGCGGGAGGCGAAACTTCAGGAGAAAGTCTCCCACTTGTCCATCGACCTTCAACTACCTGGAGTCGAACTTGATTCAGCTCATCAAAATATCTTAGCTCTTGAATTATGGATCAAGAGCAAGAAACATTCCATCTACCGACTTCGACGAGAAAGAGACGGGTGCATCCTTGAACTCGAAGCTGAACGTGAACGACATTGAGCCAGCCTAAAAAGGTTGGCACTGGCCGATGAAGAATCATCTTCCACAAGAGCCGATGCAGAGTTGGTGAGGACGGAAGCAGAGTGGGCAAAGGAGGCTCTGAATCAAGCAATCGAGGACTTCAAGAATTTGAAGGAGTTCAAAGAAGAGATCCTCGAAGGTGGATTTGCCTCCTACTACATCGGGTATGAAGACAATCAAAATGCGATCGAAAAATTATACCCGAATCTCGACTTAAGCAGCATCATCCCTCCAGTGCCAGAAGATGGAGCTGTCGAAGAAGATGTGGTGTTGACTCAAGAGAGGACATCGACAGTATCGAAAGTCATCCATGTCCTTGATGCTCTTCCGAAGCAAAGAGAGGTAGATGGTGACCAACGATTGGTGTAATTTTTTTTTCTTTTGTAAACAAAATTTTGTAATCAGACTTTGATCCAATTTTGTAATCTTCTTTTTTCAATGAATGGAAAGAGTTTTTTTAAGTACTATCTTTTTTTTTCTGTGTGTTTGTAATGTTATTGAATTATTGAATATCGATCGGCAAGCAGAATTATCGAACATCAATTCAAGTCGAACATCTGATAGTAGTTGTAGGATTTATCCATTAGTCGAATGTCTATTGACATACTTAAGTATTAGGATAGGTGATAGTAAACTGAATATCCTTCATCCGACCTCAGTCAGGTTTAGTATGTCAGATTATTTGATAGTCGGTGACAAGCCGAGTATCCTTCGACGATCGTAGTTGAGTCGGTATAATTCTAATTCGACCTGAGTCATATTGGCATAGCATTCCGCTTAGTTAAGACTAAGCCAGCATAATAGTTCTTCGACTATGATCGGCTTTTACAGTGAAAAGCTAGGATATATTCGGTATTGAGACATAGTCAGTATTGTGACTTTTACAATGAAAGCCAGAATGTAGTCGATGCATCAGTTTTTATAGTAAAAAATCAAAATATAGTCGATAGTCATGAATTGACCATCCATCTGTCGGTCTGAAACTTGTGATTCTGAAATGCAATGTTTCATTCTGAATAGTGTATATACAAATAACTTTACTGATAATATATTTTCAAGTTATTAGCATTTCATATTCGAAGAATAACTGATCCTTCAAGAGTTTCCAGCTGATATGCATCCGATCTAAGTGTTTCAATTATCCTATAAGATCTTTCTCAGTTTGGAGATAATTTTTCTTGATCGAGAGGTCTTAAGACTTCTGCTTTTCTTAGGATCAAATCTTCAGGATGGAAGACCTTCGGTTTAACCTTCGCAATATAATACCGAGCCACCCTTTGCCAATAGGCTGCCATCCAAACTTGAGCTTGCTATCGGACTTCTGAAAGTAGATCTAAGTCGGCTCTCCGACATTCTGAATTGCTCAGCTCACTGTATTGTTCCACCCTTGCTGATGGTAATCCAATCTCGAGTGGGATCATCACTTCTGTTCCATAAGCTAGATTAAATGATGATTCTTCCGTTGGTATATAAGGAGTTATTCAGTATGCCCATAAGATCAGATATAGCTCTTCCACCCAGAGGTCTTTGGCTTCATTCAGTCTGGTCTTGAGTCTATGTAAAATTATTTGGTTTGTTACCTCCACTTCTCCATTGGACTGTGGATGGCCGACTGATGTGAGTTTGTGTGTAATATAAAATTTCGCATAGAACTCTTTAAAGCTCTGATTGTCAAATTACCGACCATTGTCTGTGATGAAGGTATGTGGCAAACCGAATCTACATATGATCGATTTCTGAATGAAGTCCTCCATCTTACTTTCAATAATTTATGTTAGAGGTTCAGTTCTATCCATTTGATGAAATAGTCGATGACGATCACTATAAACTTTCTCTGACCAGATGTCGGAGAGAAAGGATTGAGTATGTCAATTCTCCACTGTGCGAAGGGCCATAGTCAACAATTGATATTAATTGACTTGTCGGTTGGTGTTGGATATTTGCATATCTCTGACATGGTTCACACCTTGGATAAGTTCAGCTGCATCTTTCTTCTTGGTGGGCCAATAGTATCCTTGTCGTACGATCTTGTAAGCTAGAGATTTGCCCCCCAAGTGATTTTCATAAATTCTTTCATAAATTTCTCTGAGTGCACAGTTAGCATCTGTTGGTCCCAAACACTTTAGTAAGGGAAGAGAGAACAACCTCTTGTATAGATGACCATTCATTAAAATGTATCGAGAGACTGTCCATCGAAATCGCTTGGCTTCTGAGGAATCCGTAGGAAGAGTTCCATCAAGTAAGTACTGGACGATCGAGTCCATCCAACTTGGTTCATTAGTGAGTTGTAGCACTTTTTTGACTTTATCGATGCTCGACTGTTCAAGACATTCGACAAATGTTCGTCTTAGTGAACTGAAAGAAGAGGTCGCGGATCGTGAAAGTGCATCGGCTCGAGCATTCTCTATCCTTAGGATGTGAAAGATTTCAAAATATTTTAATATTGAAGTTAGATCTTTCACCTTCTGAAGATACTTCATCATAATAAAATCTCGGACTTCAAATTTGCTCTTACCTGTTCAGCAATTAATTGTGAGTTGGTGAAGACTTTCAGACTGTTGATATTAAACTCTTTAGTAATTTTTAAGTCAGCTAACAGTGCTTCATATTCGACTTGATTATTGGAAGCTTTGAAATTAAATCGAAGGCATATTCAGATATAATCCCTTCAGAGTTGGTGAGGATGAGACTAGCTCCACTACCTTGCACATTTAATGCTCCATCGATATGCAACACCCATGCCAATGTCAAGTCGGGTTCGGGAGTCATGGCCTGCTTTATTCTGTCATTAGCTTCATCCTCAGGTTTATTATATGGTACTGTACATTCGACGATAAAATCGGCTAGAACTTGTGTCTTCATTGACGGATGCGGGCGATATTGTATATCAAATTCATCAAGCTTTATCGCTCACTTCACCATTCGATCCGACGTATCAGGTCGGTGCAAGATCGCCTTCAGTGGCTGGTCTGTCAAGATGACAATTGGATGTGCTTAAAAGTATGGGCAGAGCCATTGTGATGATATAATTAGAGCATAAATTATTTTCTTCACTCTTGAATATCTTACTTCGACATGGTGAAGTACTTTGCTAGTATAATAAATCGGCCATTGAATTCGATTTTCATCTTCTTGGACAAGCACCGAACTAACTACCTCCATTGATGTCGCCATGTAGAGATACAAAGTTTCTCTGACCTTTGGCTTTGTAAGCAGAGGTGGAGATGCAAGATATTTTTTCAAGTCCTTGAAGGACTGTCGGCACTCATCCGACCATATGAAGGCATTTGATTGCCTCAAGGTCTTGAAGAAAGGCAAGTATCTTTCTGCCGATCTTGAAATGAATTGGCTGAGTGCAGCAATCCTTCCATTAAGCTGTTGTATTTTTTTCTTGGAACTAGGATGCTTCATGTTGATGATAGCTTTTATTTTTCGAGATTGACCTCGATTCTCCATTGTGACATGACAAAACTGAGAAACTTCCCAAAAGTTACTCCAAATGCATACTTTGTCAGGTTCAACTTCATCTGATGTTGTCAAAATGTGCCGAAGGCTCTTCTAGATTTCGAACATGATCAATTATTTGAGAACTTTTCACCAGCATATAGTTCACATACACTTTATATTTTGCCCGATCTGTGTCTTAATGTTGACAAGCCGTTGGTAAGTGGCTCCAGCATTTTTCAAATCGAAAGGCATTACTTTATAGCAGTAAATATCTTTGTTGGTTACGAAGGCTGTATGCTCCTCATCTTCAGATACCATCCAAATCTGATTGTAGCCTATAAAGGCATCCATGAAGCTTAAGAGTCGGTGTCCCGAAGTCGCATCAACCAGTTGATCAATTTTTGGCAAGCAAAAATTATCCTTCAAACAAGCTTCGTTCAAATTTGTGTAGTCAACACAGATTCTTCATTTTTTATTGGCTTTTCTCACCATCATAATATTGGTGAGCCAATCAGGATAAGTAGCTTCTCTAATGAAGCCAGCTGCGAGAAGCTTGTCGACTTCTTCGTCGATGACCTTTCGCCTTTCAGGAGCAAAAGATCTTTTCTTCTGTCTCATCAGCTTGACTTTTGGATTAATGTTGAGCTGATGATTATTACTTCTGAAAAATTTCTGACATGTTCGTTGCCGATCAAGTAAAAATATCAGTGTTTGCTCTGAGTAGATTTATTAATTACTGCCGCTTCGGATCAGGCAGCTGCGATCCAATTTGGATCATCTTCTCAGGGTCTTCTTCTTTTAACGGGATGGAAACCAATTATTTGGCTGGTTCACTCCTCTCCTCATTCTCTTCTTGATCCAATTTATTGATGGACAAAGAGTCTTTGAATTTATTATTTTGTATAGAAATTAGGAAGCAGCATCGGACAAGTTGCTGATCTCCATGCATCTCTCCGACTCCATCTTTTGTTGGGAATCAATCAGTAGATGATATGTCGAGACCACTACCTCAAAGTATTAAGACTAAGTCATCCGAGTATGGCATTATAAGTCGAGGGAATCCGAACAACCGTGAATGTCACAAGAATAATATTTTGTTGTAGTTCAGTTTCTGCAGTTAAGGGGAGAGTGATTTCTTCTTCCACAGTAACAGCATCTCCAATGAAACTGACCAATAGCGTCAAGACTCTTCTAAGTCGATCAGTCGGTAGTCGCATTCGGAGAAAGTCGAGTAAAATAAAATATCGATTGAACTTTCATTATCTACAAAATTTTTTTTTACAACATAATTGATATCATTGCCGAAACAATGACAGCATCATCATGGGGAGTTTGAATTTTCAAGTATTTTTTTTTGAGAAAGTTATTACATTATCAAGTCACCTCTTCTTCGCCAACTCTTCTTCGAAAGTTGTCCCCTAGTTTGATTGTCCAGAGATCATATTGATCACTCCTACAGTCGGTTGATTGTTGATAATCTCTTCAGTTTGTGGCTGAGGTTATCGATCAGCAGGAGGTTGAGTCGGTTGATCTCTTTGGAACTTTTCAAGGTAGCCTTATCAGATCAAACTTCTATCTCATCCCTGAGCTGGATACACTATTCGATATCGTGACCATAATCATGATGAAACTGACAGTATTTCTTTCTATCTCCGCTCCTCGATGGTACTTTCATCGATGGGGGGTGTCGTAGATATTCTGCTCCTTCGATCTCTATAAGGATCTGCGCACGAAAAGCAGAGAGAGGAGTATAGGAGTCATACATGCCATAGTTCGGCTTCGGACTCCTTCATCGAGGTGAAGATCATTGGCAATCGACTGCTTGATTTGGTCGGAGCTTATTTTTCTTTTGTTTCTTCTTCTGATCTTTTTCACTTATTTAGTGTCAGTCAGAAGCAGCTTCATCCGCACGAATATATTTGTACGTACACTCTAAAAGTTTAACATAGATCTGAGGAAGAGTTTTGTCAAGAGAATAAGTAAATCTGGATCCTCTCAGATCCTTTTCATGGCCGACATAGCTATGTCTTCGTTGAGGTCCCTGACCTCAAGTGTGGCCGCATTGAAACAGACCACAAAGTCTCTCAGTATCTCTGTCTCACCTTGCTTGACTGAGAAAAGACTGTCGGATATTCGTGGCGGCCTTCGGCTTATGCTAAAGTAGGCCATGAAGAAATATGTGAGCTGCTTGAAAGAATTGATGCTTTTTGATTGGAGACCGAAATATCAGCTCTAGTAGCCTTCCGAAGAGTTGCTGGGAAGCCAATGCATAAGAGGGTGTCGGCTGCCCCCTAGATCATCATGAGAGCTTTATAGCTCTCGAAGTGATCGATGGGATCGATAGAGCCGTCATATGACTCCACCTGCGACATTTTGAATCGAAAAAAAATCGGTTCATCGAGGATGCATCGAGAGAGAGGCTAGGCAGTGTAGAAGTCGTAGTTATTGGAAGACTTCCGACCTCCCACCTGAAGTCAGACGAGCTAACGATCAATTTCTCGAAACTTGCATTCATATTCGTCCAGTCACCATTACTGAGAAACTCCAGAGGTGGAACTCCCGAAAAAACTCAAAGAAGGAGAAGCAGAAAGTGTCCGCGGTCATTTCCCCTTCCTAATACTGTATGCACGAGAAGGAGAGGGAGAATGCCGCGAATGATAGGTGGCACAGTGAGAGTGCCGAGAATACGGTTGTCCATTCTCGATGGGAGATCGAGACGGTCGCTTCGAGGAGGAGGAAGGTGACCATCGTGGAGGACAGCGACTGTGCCACCGGTTGCTCTACTGACGGCTACTGCTGTTGCTGGGTTTGTTGCTGCTGGAGATTTTTGACTGCCTCGATTAGACCATTCATTTGCTGCATGAGTGTAGCGATTTGCGCATCTGTGGTGACCACAGGATGTGAGGAACTAGGCTCTGCTACCGGAGGTCGGAGAGGAGCATCTTTCCAGCGGGAAGAGTGCCTCGTCAATCCAGTCGAGTGCTGGGCTCTAGTTTTCGGCATGGTTGATGGTGGTTGT
>NC_025999.2:68738041-68765158 GCF_000442705.2 Elaeis guineensis
TGGTTGATTGATTTTGAATAGGGTTCAAACTTTATATCTATTTAAAAGGACCATCTCTAGGGCTCCTAAGCATTGAATTTTAGCACCCCATGCGTCCCTTAGAAGGTCTCCATGCCCCCTCTCTCTTCTCCCTCTCTTCTCCCTTGAAGATCTAATGCCCAAGGAGTTTGGGTGTCCCACTTCTCCATGCTCAAAAGGTATCTGGGGCACCCTTTGCTTGCTGATTTTTAGAGCTTGATTGCTTTATAATTAAGAAAAAAAAGTAAGAGAAGAAGAGAAGAAGAACATCAAGAAAGGATCAAAGAGATGATCACGATTCAGGCTTTATTCAGATTTGCAAGCTAATTTTTCTTAGATAAAAAATCAATACCAAAGAAGATTATTCCAGACTGATCTTGAGTCGATATGTAGAGGTCGGACACTTGCACAGCTAAGAGAAGAACTTACTCTCTTCTAGATCCAGATTTGAAGAAAGAATTTGTGAAATAGGTATGTGATCTAATCATATATTCAATTTCAGCATAAAATTCAGCATGTGTTCAATTTCAGCATATGAAGTAGATCCTAGTGTTCTATATTTTATGTATGCATGATATAATTAAAAAATATTTTAATCTTCTATTCTACTATAGTATTTAGAAAAAATTTTTGAAATATATATGCATGCCTGACACCAAATTTCAACTTTGGTATCAGAGCCACGGCTTTCATATATATGAAATTGACATACATATTTTGAAAAGAGTTTTAAAATCTAATTTTTTTAATACATGAGATGTATAGATGATTATTTTAAATTTAAAATTTATTTTAATTTAATTTTCAGATCATATAATTTATATGTGAAAGCATGCATAGATCTAAATTTTGTTCTAGAACAGTTTCTAGTTCATGTTTATGTGATATGTAGATACATATATAAATCTGAAAATTAATTTGACCTAATTTATGATTCCATATATAAGATATGTGAGTATATATTTAGGTCTAAAAATTATATCAATATGATTTATGATTTGTATATGAGATATATGACATCATGTTATAATCTAAATTTTTGTTTAGATCTGAATTTTACATATATATATGAGATATATGCTTGTGTGTTAAATCTAAAAATTAGTTTTATGATTTAAAACTTATTTTTATATAAGTAATTTAGATTTGAAATTTAATTTTAAAATCTAAAATTTATGTTTGTACATAAGGATTTTGATCATGAAAAATCAAAAATTAGGTTATGTAATTAGATTGCATCTAAAGTTTTTGATTTGAACACAATGAGTCTAATTCGATTAAGTAATTGATCAAATTGAATCAAGTGTTAATTAGAATTAGATCAATTAATTATAAGATCATACAATTATTGTTGATCAAATCAATTAAATCCCATATGTAGAATTGATTAACCTAAGGACCTAAGTTGGTTCGATGGCTGGAGCCTGATTCGCCTAAGCTAATCTATTTGGACCAATTAATCTATTGGTATCTAAAATAAGTAATCGAGAGGTGGTTATTTAATTTATTTTATTTACTGATCTAACCAATTTATTGGTTCTAAGGAAAGCAATAGGGGGATCCTTACCAATCTTCATTTACTTGATCAATTTGAAGATTGAGTCTTGAATAAGGTTGTTTGATGGTTTGATTTAGCCCATGCCAATTAGATTGATCATATGATGACTAATTAAATGAGATTTAAACCTAAACCTCTCCATAAATATTAAGTCCATAGGTCTTCCATCGTTGTAGATGCGCGGGCATGCTACTGGTGTTGATTATTCTTAATTGATCACAGTGGTTCAGTTGCATCAGGAGCACGCAACCACTCTATTAGCAAGAGTTGCTCCAGAGTAACAATAGAGTTGGACCCAATAACTGTTAGGTAAGGGATCCAATGATGGCCTTGCACTTGCTTTGTGAATGGTGGGTCGAACTAACTAAGAAGTATGATCAATAACTATTAGGTGAGCCCACATGACTTAAAAATCAAGTCACTGCATGTTTAGAGAAGTATCTGGACAATGAGATGTCCATGCATCGGTATGTGTGTTATCAATAACTGTTAGGTGAGTACATGGCATCGGTGGGATCGCGTACCCATTAGAAATTTAATTATCGGGTCAGAATTTTCGTTTCCTATCCCGAGAGTGGAGGATTCGAAAAATTAGTGGGAGTCATTGTTTGTATCTTAAAATCCTTAGAGAAAATATAAATTTAAAGTATAAAAATCTAACTTAAATCTCTACTTTCGTAGTTAAACAATGTTAGCCTCAGATCCTCTAACCCACATCTTTGAATCCAATCGTTTGACCGTAACAAACTATAAAGACTGGCTAAAAAATCTCAGGATTATCCTGATGTCTGAAAAATTAGGTCATGTACTCGATCAGAAATTCTTAGTGTTACCAAACCATCCTATTGCAGAGCAAAGAACTACTTATGAAAAGTGGACAGATGAAGACAGTCGGATCAAGTGCTATATGCGGGTATTCATGACAAATGAGTTGCAGAGCCAGCATGAGTATATACCCACTGTCGGGACTATGATCACTCACCTACAAGAATTTATGGTGAGCAGAGCCGTACAGTGCACTTCGAAGTGTTCAAGAGACTCTTCAATCTGAAGATCGTGAAGGGTATCAGTCCATGAGCACTATATGACAGTGATCAAAGATATTGAGGAGCTTGGGAAGCTCGGGCTTAATATGCAAAAAGAATATAGATGGATTTGATCTTTCAATCCCTTATTAGTTCATACAATCAATTTATTATAAATTTTCATATGAACAAACTTGATTGCACTATACCCGAACTGGTCAACGTATTCGTCACTATAAAGAGAATCTTGAAGAGTTCAAGGGGTACTATTCTCACTGTGGAGCAGATTTCTTCAACCAAAAGAAAGTTTGGTTGGAAGAAGAAGAATAAATCTGCTAAGAAGCAAAAGAAAGAGAAACAAATCAAAGAAGGACGTTCCAAAGAAGGCTGAAGCAAAAGAAAAGTATTTCTACTGTGATGCTGACGGCCACTGAAGGAGGAACAGTCCACTCTATCTGGAGAGCTTAAAGATCAAGAAAGATGATAAACCTCCAGAAGGTTGCTCATAACTGAATCTAACTTTATGATTTTTTACTTCTAGTTGGATATTGAATTCTGGTTTGAGTGCTCATATATGTACTCAATATAGGGTCTAATAGAAAGTAGAAGGTTGAGAAAGGTGACATGATCTTTCGAATTAGCAATTGAGCAAAAATTACTGAAAAAACCATTGACACTTATCCTCTTCAATTACCATCGAAATTTAGATTAGATTTAAAAGGCTGTTATTTGTTCCTGTAGCTAGTTGGAATTTGATTTTCGTATCTGTGTTAGCATAGGATAGTTTTGAATTTAATTTCAATAAAGACTCTTGTTTAATTTATTTATGAAATAAATTGATTGCATGTGATCTTTTAATTGACAGTCTATATCACTTGCATGTTCATGTGAATATGAATTTGAATGAGCAAATAGTGAATGCCGTCGGTCAAAAAAAATCTAGAGATGAAATTAATCAGAAGTACTTATGGCATCACAGACTAGGCCATATTGGAGAGGACAGGATAAACAAACTGAAAAAAGATGGGATCCTTGACTCTCTTGATTCAGAGTTATACCCAGATTGTGAATCTTATCTTCGAGAAAAGATGGTTAAGTTATCATTTGTAGGACATGGAAAAGAGCCATCGAGTTACTTGCCCTGGTACACATCGATGTGTGTGGGCCATTTGATGTGCAGTCAGGAATGGTTGTACTACTTCATCACCTTTACCGATGATCTGTTACGGTATGATATATGTATCTGATGAAACATAAATCTGAAGCCTTTGAAAGGTTCAAAGAATTTAGAAATGAAGTAGAAAAAAAACAGACAAATCCATTAAGATTTTTCGATCTGATCGAGAAGGTGAATATCTTAGTCGAAAATTTTTGAGATATCTTAAGGACAACGGCATAGTCTCTCAATGACTCCTCTCAGAATACCTCAGCTCAATGGAGTATCCAAAAGAAGGAATAGGATCCTATTAGATACGGTCTAGTCCATGATGAGCTTTACTGATTTATCCTTATATTTTTGGAGACATGCCTTAATAATTGCAATTCATCTATTGAATAGGATTCCATCAAAATCCTTCCTATACACCATATGAGATATGGCACGATAAGAATTCGAGTCTAGGTTATCTAAAGACTTGGAGATGTCCGGCCTATGTCAAGAACAGATGAATGATAAATTATAGGATAGATCTGTATTAACTCTTTTATAGAATATCCAAAAAATTAATGGAATACTACTTTTACTTTCTATAAGATCACAATATGATTGTAGTCGGAATGTCATATTTCCTAAAAAAATAATTTATCTAGGATGGTGGAGTGGGAGGTTAGTTGAGCTTGAAGAGAAGGTCTCTAAGTGAAAAGAGCTATGAATTCTCAGAACCCATTATTATGAGCCAGTAGTTGATGTTCCTTACCACCTTATAGAACTAGCAGGATCCCCGACCTTTTGAAAGGTACATGGGTATGCTTATGGAGGAAGTTAAAAAAATATTCCTTATGGAGATAAGGGTTATGGTGATGATCCTTATACTTTGATGGGCAATGTCTGACATCGATTCTAAGAAATAGTTAGATGCAATGAAGTCTGAGATTGACTCAATGCACTCAACTAAGTATAGACCTTAGTGGATCAACCTGAGGGTGTAGTATCCATTGGGTATAAATGGATCTACAAAAAAAAAGATACGATGATAAGATAGAGACTATAAAGCTAGGCTCATGGTAAAATTTATAGTCAGGTGTGGGCATTGACTATCAAAAAATTTTTCATCCGTAGCATGCTGAAATCATCCACACTCTGCTTGCTTTGCAACTTATTATGATTATGAAATCTGACAGATGGATGTGAAAACTGCTTTCTTGAATGGATATCTTAAGGAAGATATCTATATGGAGCAGCCTTTGGATTTCATATCTGTGATGGTGATCACAAAGTCTGTAAGTTACAAAGGTCCATATATGGATTAAAGCAAGCTTCTCAGAGTGAAATCTTATTTTGATGATGCGATCAAATTGTTTGGTTTCATCAAGAATGAAGAAGAACCTTGTATATACAAAGAGTCAGTGGAAGTGCAATAACATTTCTCGTATTATATATGGATGATATTCTCCTCATTGGGAATGATGTTTCCATACTGACCAAGTAAAAGATGCTTATCTAAGAAATTTCTTAAAAGATCTAGGAAAGCATCTTATATTCTTGGAATAAAGATTATAGGGATAGATCTAAAAAAATGCTAGGCCTGTCAAAAAACATCATAGAGAAAGTGCTGAAGAGGTTTAGCATAGAAAACTCTAAAAGAGGACTTTTACCTCTTAGGCATGGTATTTATCTTTTCAAGGCGATGTGTCCGACCATATCTGAAGAAGTTAGTGCATGAGTATGATTCTTTATGCCTGAGCCATAGAGAGCCTCATGTATGCCATGCTATGTATTCGACCTGATATTGTCCTTGCTGTGAGTGTCACGAGTAGGTATCAGTCCAATCCAGAAAAGGAGCATTAGATAGCTGTGAAGAACATCCTTAAGTACTTGAGAAGAACTAAGTATTTGTTCTTGATCTTTGGAAGAGGTTCTGAATTACGAGTCGAGGAGTATACTGATTCTGACTTCATATCTGATCCTAATGATAGAAAGTCTACATCAAGATATATGTTTGCTTGCAATGGTGGCGTAGTCCGCTGGAAAAATTTCAAGCAACCCATCGTAGCGGATTCGACCACAGAGGCTGAATATATCGCTGCTTCAGATGCTGCAAAAGAAGGCTTTTGATTCAAGAATTCATCGCGGAGCTTGGGGTAATGACATCGGATGCCATATCACTTTATTGTGACAACAATGGAGCCATAGCACTTGTTAAGAGCCGAGGTCTCATTAGAAATTAAGGCACATCGAGCGGCGATACCATATCATATGCGACTACCTCGAAAAAATAATATGTCGAGGTATAAAGAATAGACTCCATAGACAATGTGGCAAATCCGCTGATAAAGCAATTGACCAGTCAAAAATGGAAGTCCTTCTTGCAAAGATGAGACTTAGATTAGTAGCCAATTGACTTTAATCCAAATGAGAGATTGTTAGATGTATATCCTAAAAGTCAATATAGCTGACACATTATAATAAATCTAGACATAATTTTATACTTAATTCATTGATTTGATCAATAAAAGGATAAATTTATTTTTATTCAAGTGTGATGTGTCCTTGAATCGTCTATGAAATTAACATTTTGATACATATTCTTAAGATGTTGAAAATTAGAGATATTTATATAATTCTTAAATTCTCTCAATCATAGTATCATCATGAGGACAGTGATCGATCCAGATAGACTAGCATACAGATCATTTTTTTCAGAGTGGATGAGTCTCTGATCTACAATATAGAGACATTGAGTAACGAGTGCGGATAGTTATTAGAAAATTAGTATTGAGCATGACCATACGAGAGATCACTTGAATTTCTAATAGATCGTCAGTGATTGTCTCAATGCTGTAATTGTATGAATGGTCCTTTGACCTGTGATGATATGACTGCTCGTAGTGAGACTGCTGGAGTTTGACTGACACATAAATATGGTCTCAATAAATCTTTATAGTGGATGTTGGCGACAGTTAATCCACTGTAGGAGTAGGATATGCATCTAGATAGAATCTATCGATCTTGATAAAGAGAAGTAGTCTTATGAAATTTGAGAGCCTAAGTCTAAGAGTCTGTGGCCACAATAGTATGATTGATAGAAAAGATTTTCATGAGGATCGCAATTGGACTTAAGCTGATCGAATCTATCATATGACTGATGATTAGTTTTGACGATTTATCCATGACCTGCTATCTAGTCAGGACTCACAATAGAGGGACTGAATCACATGTGAACTATATATTGAGATTCTTTTTCAGTTCTACTGGGTTGCCACTACATACTGTTAGGTGTCACTGGTGGATGGTGAGAGCTCATTAGGGTTGCCCAGGATCGACAATCCTTGATGAGTTAGAGTAGAACTATTCCGACCCATTGAAAGGAGTTTCAATGATACTATGATAAAGATCATTGTATATCTTACTACTAGATAGAATTGAACCTATGGGTTACACAATAAAGGATTAGACTTGGAATAAATAATTAGACTTATAAAGTCTCAATTGGATTTAGAGAAATCCTATTGGGTTCAGGATAATCTTACTAGCATATAGTTGAATTCAATTTTTTTTTTTACGTTTGAATTTTTTATTTGATAAGATTAATTCAAATTTAATTACCTGCTAATAATCTAAATAAATTAGATTTATTGGGCTTCAATTATTAGGTACCTAGGGTTTTGGATCAAATGAATTAAGGGTTTAAACTCTTAATCAATTTTCTTGGTAGTTTTGATTGGACGCCACTTGATTTGATCAAGTTGGGTGTACCCACCCATTAAAGGGCGTGTTGGACCAACATGGGGCATCTCCTAGGCTCTATGTGGTGTGTGTATTTGTGGGTGCAAGGGCTCCAATAGTTGACGCCAAAAGGATCTCCTAAAAGGGGTTAAATAACTAAAGGAATAAAGATTCCTAATGCAAGTAGGACTTGTATTAAGTAGTTATTTAGTTTTGAATAGGATTCAAATCTTATACCTATTTAATGGGACCTTTCCTAAGACTCCTACGTATTGAATTTTAACACCCCACACCTCCTTTAGAAGGTCCCCACGCCCCCTCTCTCTTCTCCATCTCTTCTCCCTTGAAGATCTAACGCCCAAGGAGTTTGGGCATCCCATTTCTCCATGCCCAAAAGGTATTTGGGCACCCCTTTGCTTGCTGATTTCTAGACCTTGATTGCTTCATAATCAAGAAAAAAAAAGTAAAAGAAGAAGAGAAGAAGAAGATTAAGGAAAGAATCAAAGAGATGATCGCGATCCAAGCTTCGTTCAGATTCACAGACTGATTTCTTTTAGAGAAAAAAATCAATACCGAAGAGGACTGTTCCAGACTGATCCTGAGTGGATATCTATAGTGGCCAGGTACTTGCGTGGCTAAAGAAGAACCTACTCTCTTCTAGATCTAGATTTAAAAAAGAATTTGTGAAATAGGTATGTGATCCGATCATATATTCAATTTCAGCATAAAATTCAGTATGTGCTCAATTTCAGCATATTAAGTAGATCTTAGTGTTCTATATTTTATGCATGCATAATGTAGATTAAAAAGATATTTTAATCTTCTATTTTACTGCATTGTTTAGAAAGAAAATTTTTGAAATATATATACATACTCCGACACCAAATTCCAATATCGTAATCGCATCGACCTATTTTCGATCTGAACTCGCATAAGCTCAATCCGGAACTATATTTTTCCGTATCATGTTTGTGTCAAACTTACGTGTCGTGTCAAAAATTGCCACCTCTAGGTGAAAAAAGGTCTAGCAAAAAATCCTAAAGTCCTACTCCAAACAGGACTCTAGGTTTCTCACACCTACACCTCGCAAATCTCATTATATGAGAGCATATGTGACTCCTAGCTACATTGAGAACTCCATGGCTTCCCTACAAGTACAAAATACAAATACAACAAACTGAAAAACATTAAGACAATTGATTTAGCTAGATTTGATTAAACTGATAAACACACACTTATCCTTCTCACAGTAAGAGTCCATGGACATGCAAAATGGATTTTATTTCCTAATCCAACGAAGAAGAAGATATTTACAATCAGATCTAGAAACATCAATAGTGAACACAATCATGCAAAGGTAAGAAATAAATAGTTGAAATTAGATCTATACAATCCTAGCACTAATACATGCAATTTGAATTATTGTCCTCAGCTAATGAGGTGAATATCTTGAGATCTATTAGTTTAGAATCAGATCTAAACCTTTTCCTATGAATTAAAAAATAAATTTGTGGCCTTCCTTTATCATCCAATGTGATCTATGCCATAGAAACGTATCCTGCACCTCTTTCTATCTTTGCGTTATATGTGGATTGGAATACCCAAATCCTAGGGAAGACCCTCATTCTATAGATGAGGGGAGGTCTAAGGATTTCCCTGTGAGAGAACCCGAGAGTCCTAACCAAACTATGATGAGACAAAAGATACAGATGAGGAGGCAGCTCCTTGCCACCTCCTAGGTGTCCTAGCTAGACTCTAACTTAAGAGAACTAGCTACTAAGGACCGCCACTTTTTGAAGCACGTGCCCCTAATGAGCATGCACCTTCTAGTAAGTGCGAACAAGACAAGGGTACCAGCCCTTTTACTTGGTTGGTTGCCCCTACTTGCATGCCATCGAAGGGGACCTAGGGTTGGCCCAGCTCCTGTCTTGCTTGGCCCAATCCAAATCCTTCATTTGGATTATTTCTTTCGCTCAATTTTTTTTTCAATTAAATCCAGATTTTTTTTTATCCAATCTATGAAAGAATAACCAACTGGCACCTATTTCAATTGACCTAGAGATGGATGGTATATACTAGACATATTATTAGAATAGGTCAACCTAACTTTCTATATACTCAAGGCCTATCCCTTCAAATAAGTTTAGCCATACGTAAGCTACATGGTCCAGCAAAGGGATATGGAGTCCATATCATATTATTGAACGTCGTAGGATGAGACTAGTTGGTCTCCCTATTTCTAGATAACTTACATTCTGCATTTTGGTCTCTATCGTTCCAATATCTTCATATGACCATGTGTTGCACTATCAAAACCTTAACCATACAATTTCATGGCCCATTAGAAACTTAGATTATGTCAGGCAATTTAAAAAATACATGCATGAATCTCTTTCAAAAATAATTATTATTAACTATAAAAATTTATGAAAGTAATTATTATTTCAAAACCTTTCAAGTTACTGTCCAGCTAGGTCCGATATATCTAATCACATCTTTGTTATAATATGGATAATATACCATCATGATGGTCTTCATATTGGACAACTTGACCTTCACTTGCATGTGGATCAGATAAACACTAAGCTTCCTATTAAAGACATAGTCCAAGTTATCATGGTCGATAAAATAAATTTAACAAGCAAGTTTACTAGTCTTTGGAGTATAGTAGGATATCCTGCCCTTCAAATCAACAGATCACTTACAAGTTCATGCACCCAATTCACACCTTTAGCCGTGATTGTGCTTTGCTGATGGCACACCCGGATATCAATTACAAGATCTCAGTTTGATAAAAGAAGGAATTACATAAAGTACTGTTCACCTTAGCAGTGTTATAAGTGTGATGTCTAACTTTATCTATAGCTATGAATATATTTCAAGTTCTTAATAATATCCAATCCTTACCGTTCTATCCACTTGGATAAACCTCCAATGGACTCTTTTTTTTTTTTTTTGGCTCTATGCCAATGTGTAACAGATAACGTATACTATATAATTATGTGTGGATAAGAGATAGCCACGATCTCTCAACTATTCTTTGTGTTAAATATGCAAATAGCTTTTAGAGCATATACTACTTCCAACATTAGATACATAGAAGTTGGATGTCATTTGAAATATTCAATTATCTTCAAACACATATTCCAATTTCAACCAAACTAAGCCAAAATACAAAATATTAATTTCAAAAGTAAATACAAGCTCTAGTTTTCTAAATAAAAAATGGTAGAACAATGGTTATTATATTCGCCTCGTTGTTCATCATAGAAAGGTGTTCAATGCATTTCAAAAGTTATATAGTTACATTTAATGCAACAACACAACCATGAATACCAATAGTGAATCAAATGAATTTCTATTGATAAAAGGTGTCTTTCAACTAGAAAACATAACTAGAACTTCACTATAACATTGTGCCTTATAGATTTTAAAAGCTATATATATATATATAGAATAAAATAGTGTGAATTTGTATATTAAAGAAAATTTTTATAATTTTAAGTACAAACCTTCGATGCACCTCACATGACTGTGCTGATAATGCCTAATTCCTAGATCTTATGTATGCTTTATTTTTATTCCTTGGCTCCATCAGATGAGCTTTTGAGTATGGCCTAAGTGCCCCAATTAGAACACTATGAGGGGTCATGTAATGGTATTCTTTGCTTCTGATCTTCCTCTTGCTAGTACCCCTACCTGAATGATCCACTGAACCAGGCAATGCGCCACCCAGCACTCTACTGGCTTCAACAATTGAACAATCAAATGATGAATCAATCGTGCTGAAGGATTCGGTGCTTTTATGCAACACGTCCCTTGGGAATCCGATTGCTGCATCAAGATGGGGTGGTGGAAATTTCTTGGGTCTGCTCATGATGCTTGAAGTCATCAATCTCCGTCGCTGCAAATAAGAACCAGAGATGAAGATGAGAAAGAAATAGAAAAGCAAATTAACATGAGGGATGCAGAATATCTACGTGACTCCTCTCTGAATAAGATTTAGAGTTCGATGATATTTACACTACAGCAAGGCGCAATATGGTCCGGGCTGGGGCGTGAGATAGACTAAAGAGGTAGATGATTGCTAAACAACAACATTTTTGAACCAATGAGCCTTCCCTCAAACTGAGGGTTGGTTCTCCATATCCTCATGGTCCATGTTTTTTAGGGCTGCAATATCTATTGCTTTGAGACTTTTTTCTCACATCTTAGGCATTCCCTTCTTTTTCTCGGCACACTGACACAGATCCAAGTGACTCTTACGACAACCTGCTCAAGTTTTGACTGCACTTGCACATTCTGTTAAGTCATTTACAATCATTGTACTGCCAACAACATATATGCATCTTTTATGCTCTCAATTCTAGCCCTAAGCACATCTATCTAAGCAAATTTCAGTTTTTTGTTGATTGCAGCTTTCAATCTGATGCTCCAAATATTTATTCCAGGTCACACACAGCAGAGAAAGATACCACAATTTAGGTGCCCGGTTAACCTAGTACAGCATCTCCTCAAGCACAAGTTTTCTCCCATCTTCAGATGGAAATAGTAGCAACAGTTTCCACCATAGACAACGCGGACCACCTAAGCAGACTCACAAAACTTCTACTCCTTGTTGATTTACAAATGGTTGTCTTTGCCATGTTTCTTTGAAAGTGGTTCTTAAATTTGGAGAATTTTAAAAGACAACATTGCAATTCTGTAGTATATATGCTACAATAAATAGAAGAGTTGATTACCGGAGCATTTCATACTTACATCCAGTTTCACGTATGGTTCAGCACTTGCTTCTGGAGCTAGCAGTGATCCACAGCTAAGATGTCCAAATCGGACTCTCTTCGCCGCTTCACAATTTACTTTCCCATTAATCCTCTTTTGCCTAAAGATTGAGATAAAGATATAATTTAACTTTCGGATGGGAAACACTGAAGCAAATTTTATGTAGAAGAAAACAAATACTCACCTTCTAGCTTTAGCTACCCTCAAGTTCCTGTCAATTTCTTTGGTTGGAGGATACTGAGGCAAGCTTGACGGTTCGCAGGCATAAGGCTCTGTGGTGAAAAACTGCAATGAACAGCACTTGACCAATTAAAAAGTTCTTGATTTTTTTTTCTTGTCTAGAAATTAAGCAATTTGTGCATTTACACAAATTTTTCATCCTCTAAGTTTGGGTTCTTTCCAAATCAGGAACTAGGATAAAAAGAAGTAATTGAAGGGTCAATTTATGGCTTTGCCAGTATTTGTTTCAGAACTTCAATTTTTCATTTTGTTTATAACTTGGCTGGGACTCTAGACATATTTATATCTAGAGCTTGCACATCATAAGCATAAGTTTGACCTCTTTTTAATGAATTATAAGCGAGGCTTAGCTGGGCAAATTGATTCCATCTTTGTTGGTGGGTAAGTAGTCACATAAGTAATGCGATCAATATTTTTCTTGTTTTGCTTTAAATTTTACTTTCTTATAACCAGATCGGTAAATTTCTTATTATGTTTTATGCTTTAGTTAACTTAAATCAAATCGCATGATTTTTCCATATAGGACAGAAAGTAACATGTCTACTCTTCATGATTTTTATTTTTAATACACGCTTGCTGATCACCTCAAGTGATATATAAATATTTTTTAACAAACATGAATCATTCAACAAAAATACTGCAGGGGGGGTGATTGTATCTAGATACTCACTTCACTGTTAAGAGCAGCAGTAGCTGTCCCACGCTCAGCAGGGTAAACTGCCAGAAGTGTTTCAATGAGAGACAATGAAGATGGTGGAAGGCTCGCAAATGTTTCTCCTATACAACGCTTGTATGTTCTGAAAGTAGGCTTTTGCGGCAACTTTGATTTCTTCCAATAATCCTCAGATGGGGTTCCACATAATTTAAAAATTTTGTGCAACTGTTCCACCTAAATGAGCATTAAAAATATTTGAACGTCACTGAAGTAGAACAAGATAGATAGGAATTTCCAAGAAACAGAACATAATAAACTTTCCCAAAAACTCGAACTAGAAAGTTCAAAGGATGGGAGACTTCTCGATCAATTGAAACATATGAAGGCTGTCCATGCTTTACTAGTTACTTCACCAGCTGCAACAGAGATGTCATGGAGCAAGTTCTAATTGGAATACAATGCAACATGGCATCTGATGTTTGAGAGAGCTGTGACCATTTATTATGCTATTGTGCTTATGTGCAGGAAAACAAAATACCTCTGTCCTTCCAGGCAGTATTGGCTTCCCAGTGAGCAGCTCTGCCAAAATGCAACCCACACTCCAGAGGTCAACGCCAACACCATAATGAGTAGCACCTAGTAGGAGTTCGGGAGGACGATACCATAGAGTGACGACATTACTAGTCATGGGCTGTATGTGATTGGGATCGTAGGAAGTAGCTAGTCCAAAATCAGCTATCTTAAGAATTCCTTCTTTACTAAGAAGCAGATTTGAACCCTTTATATCACGATGCAAGACACCTTGGCTGTGGCAGTGCTCAAGCCCGGAAAGTAATTGTTTCATATAGCATTTGATCTGTTACACAAGTAGAAGTACAAAGAAGGATCTTAAATGAAGAAAAACATCGACAAATAAGAGGTTTAGCACCGCAGGTACCAAAATGAATAAAGGATAAAGGAGAAGAAAAGGTTGAACATGTCTATGTTCATGCATGTGGTTTACATGAGTACATTAACTGTACTAGGATTAAACTAGGCTAAAATTTTCAGTGTTAAAATTACAAACATCAAAGGATTGCATTTGTTGACTGAAGGCCTTTCCCCTTGAAAGAAAAAACATTTGTGACTGAAGAGGCATCTGAAATCTAGATCTGTGAGGTCTATCTTTACTATTTATATTGATGGATCAAGAATCCAAATAGGTGAAAAGCTGTAAAATCGTGTGTGCAGCAATCACATAGTTTACTGCTCTTCATCTGTTCAGGAGAGGGAGCACAGAAAAGTGACTGACCAATTACCTTGGGAGACTATTTCTTTTACTGATCATTAGACATAACAAATGAAGATGCCTCATTCAGTTGAAAAGTGTATAGGAGGTTAGCAATCTTAGCAGATAAATCCAACTGACAAGTCTGAAACGATATATATAGTCTATAACTTACGGTCTATTATGGCGGACCGACTGTTTGAAACAGCTATGCTCTTTGACTTCTTTCGATTAAAAGAATCAAAATCAATTCACAATTTTATATGGGTCAAGAACAATTCAGACAATGACACGTGCAGTTCCAATAAAGATATGTCTAACATCTGGTCTAAATAGCAGTCAAGACCTTCATACTCTCTAGATTATTTTGAGGTTATTTTTAACATAAAAGTTTCAGATCAACTTGGGACTGGGTGTGGCAATGGGGACTCCCTGAGATTAAAATCAATCATCATCCTATCTTGCAAAGTATCAAAAAATAAAGCAAGCAGAATAAAATAATATAAAATAAAACAGAATAAAATAATTTTTTTCTTGTGTTTGCGTGTGTGACCATATATATATATATATATATATATAGGTAAATGCTAATTATGTTCATATTATAGTTTATTTTCAATGTAACCAAATTATCTAATTCTTAAATAACATCAAATTTTGTGCCAGCATTCCAACTCATTTTCTTTTATTTTTAATTTCGATCAATTTTTTTTCCCAAGAAAAAGACAAGTAAACTGTAGCTGAATCAAAACATGCCTAAGAACGAAGGATTCTACAAACATCCCCATAATAGAAATCACATTCACAGAGGAAGCAAAGTGAAACACAGCACTCCTCATCTCAAGACCCAATTAATCAGAAGAATAAGAAGAAGAAATACCACATAAAACCAAGATTTTTTTTCTTCTATCTTTTTTACCATGAAATGAAGGCATGGTAGTTCTCATAAAACTATTTTTTATCACCTTTCCCTCAGAGAGTGAGAGTGAGAGTGAGAGAGGGAGAGACCTGGGCCTCGGAGAATTTGACACCAGGGTAGGCGGCGAGGCCAGCGAGATCGTGGTCAAGGTACTCCAAGATGAGGTAGAGGGAAGGGGAGTCGGCGACCCGGGAGGTGGCGACGCCCTCAAGGCGGACGACGTTCGGATGGTCGAGGCGACGGAGCAGCGCGATCTCCCTCGCCATGAACCTCACCCCCTCTTCCGCCTCCTTCCCATTCACCCTCTCCACCCTTACCTTCTTCATCGCCACCACCCGCCCCGTCTCCAAATCCCTCGCCTTGTACACGTTGCTGTACGTCCCCGACCCGATCTAAACCCATAAACATCCATGTTTGAGCCACCCAATCCAAAACCCCATCTCAGTCTAATCTAGAAGAAATCGAGGGGATCCGATGCTCACCTTCTCGAGCTTCTGGAAGGAGGTGGCGCGGCGGGGGAGCCACCCGTGGAGGGCGTCGCCGGCGACGGCGGAGAGCCAGAGCGGCCAACCGGAGGGGTCGGTAGGGGCGGAGAGGATAAGGCCGAGCCGGGGATGCAGTGGCGGCGCAGTAACGCGGAAGCGGTCGTCATCGTCGTCGCCAGCGGCGGCGGCCGCGGCCGCGGAGGCGCAGAGAGCTCCGACGGGGTTGAAGCCGTCCCAGGCGGTGAGCTTACCGAGGAGGCATCCCATTCCTCATGTGGTTCTAGAGCTGCCGGCGGTGACCAGATCGCCGGCTCGCGGAAGCACAAGAAGCGATCACTGCCGGTGAGAGAGGGAAAGAGGGGAAGAAGAAGAAGAAGCGGGAAGGGGAAAGAGAGCGAATGGGTAGCCGTTGCTGTTCTCGGCTCTCTCGCATCGAGTTTAAATGGAGGCAAACTGACTCTTGTAACTCTAATTATTTACGAAAATGCCACTGTGGTTCTTTCTGGGCGAAGACGTGTTGACTTGCCCAACATGTTTAGGAGAGCATTTTTGTAGATTTTTGAAGATTGGGGGTTGTTAAGGATCCGTCGTCGTGGACTCTTGTTGGGGCATGAGGCAATGGAAGACAAAGGTTTACTGGTTTGGATTTCTTTGCGTGCTCTTGGTTTGTAGCGAGGTTGGATACGATTTTTGGAACAAAAATCATATCGGTCGAGCACCATTAAAAAATTATGGCTCTGATTCTGCCGTGTTTTTTCAAATGCCCACCTTAAAAAATGAACATAAAGATCAAATATTCTTTTCACTAACAGCGCTGTCGGCCATGTAATTACGAAAAGTATAACATCCTTTCTTTCTTATTTTTATAATATATTTTTTATCGATATATATTATATAATTAAATAATATATATATTAAATTAATCATCTAATTAATTAATATATATCTCTAAATAAATCGATATATAATTTTTAGAACATTGTGTTCGTTAATATGTAGTACACGATCAAATGATATATATCACGTAAATTAACTATCAAATAAGGCAATACACATCTCTAGAAAAATCAATAAACAGGTTTCATAATATGAAGTTTATTAATATACAATATACGACCAGATGATATATATTTAATATTAGTCATCTAATAACTCAATATATATTTTTAAATAAATTGATATATAATCTCTAAAATATCATATTTGCCGGTATATACTACATGAATGAGTGATATATATTTGTCAACTTTCTGATACATATTACATATTTCTTTAATATACATCCAGTGGTGATCCAATATATACGTCTAGATAAATTAATATATAATTTTTAAAATATATTTTTTATCTAAAAATATATATTGTATCACAGTTGGATGTGTATCACAAAATTTATGATATATATTAGGAAGTCAATAAAGATGAATCATCTGGTTATATAGTGCATTCTGATAAATATAGTGCTTCAAAACTATATATCAATTTATTTAAAAATATATATTAAATTATTAGATAATTAATTCACTGAATATATATCACCTATTTATATATTATATATCAATAAATTATATATTTTTAAAACTATATATTGATATATTTACAGATCTGCATTGATTTACTTGATGATTAATTTACTTGATACATATCACTTGGTCATATAATATATATTAATAAATAAAATATTTTAAAAATAAAATATATATATATTTTTAAATCAAAAAATTAAAGATTATATTAATATTTTTTTTTTTTGATTTTTAAGTTTTTACTTCAAGATGGGCATCAGAAGATACATGGCAAAATCAAAAGTACACCTCATAAATTTTTTCCCCGATGCTCACCCATATGATTTTTATTCAGATTTTTATGTCATCTGGAAGATGAATTTGACCCGGCCACTTTTTCAAGATATTTTTGGGAGAACATGGTAAATGGTGCAAAGGACAAGAGCGCGATCAACTATATAGTCTAACGATTTATATGCAATTAATGTTGGGTATTATGTGCAATTAAGATTGGGTACTAGATTTGTCGGGCATTTAATATGAAAAATCATAGCCTTTGTGTTATCAGGGCAGAACATATTTTGAGCTTAAAAATATTTTTTTAATTTTAATTTTATTTTATTTATATTTTTTATATTTTAAAAAATAATATTAATTTTTTTAATGGATAAAAATATATTGAGTTTGACATTTCAAAATTCGATCCATAGGAGCGAAGTCCTACTATAATAATATATTATATTAGCAAGGCTATTGACAACGGTAAATCGTCGTCGCTAATAATTATATTTATCGATAAATAATTACAATCGAAAAGAAAATCATCGTTAAAAGATCGAGATCTATTAGCGATGAATCATTTTGTTATTACCAATGACAAAGCCGTCGCTATAAATTTTAAATTTTAAATATTTATTTATTTAATTTTTATTAGTTATTAGTGACGAAGTTAATAATGCAAGTTCGCCGTCGCTAATGCAGTCTTAAAAACCCCTCTTTTTTTAATCGATTTTTTTTCCATTGCTCTCCCACATCCCCCACTCTTCCCTTGCCTCCAATCCCCCCTTTTTCATTGTCGCTCGTCGGAACCATGCCGAAGCCCCCATCCTCGCACCCCAGTCCTCACGCCGCTTCCCCCTACCGGATTTGCTACCCCTGCACCAGATCTGCTGCCTCTGCATTGGATATGTGCCCTCGCCTCCCCCATTCTTCCCCCACCATGCGTCGAAAGCTTGCCAAAGCCCATGTCCCCGCAGCCTAGTCCCCACGCCGCCATCCCCGCATCGGATC
Organism: Elaeis guineensis; assembly: GCF_000442705.2. Classification (NCBI taxonomy): domain Eukaryota; kingdom Viridiplantae; phylum Streptophyta; class Magnoliopsida; order Arecales; family Arecaceae; genus Elaeis; species Elaeis guineensis. Next base: position 68,756,671 of record NC_025999.2, read on the forward strand.
CGCTGTCCCTACGTCGGATCCACCATCCCCTACTCCGGATCCGAAGTCTATGTGTCGGTGTTGGAAATAGTGTCCCAAAGTCAATCGTCAGCCTGTGGACGGTTGTGCTCATTTTTGTATTTGTACATGAATTATGAATTAATAAAAATTATTTTGATATTTTTTCATCACAAAATGTTTCATCTTCTAATGAACTCCTATGTTGTGGTGAAGTCCTTAGGACTATTTAGACTCGACAAAGGAGGATTTGTCGTTTAGTCCTTAAATCTGTTCGCGACCAAATGATACGTTGTTACCAAGGACGACAACTTTTATCAAGCATAGGTCGTTGTATGCCATATAGGTTGGTTGTCCTCTTAACCAATGAGTGTGGAGACACTGGTATGGCATACAGGTGAGATGTAAGGGTACATCTGTACTGAACGTGACCGACTCCGGAGCTATTTCTGCTGTCAAGATTTGCTCCGATGGAATATTAGTATAAATATTCCTCCGACCTGAGACCGTCATGGTGACTTGCAAGCAACTCACTGCACTTAGGCACTGGACTACCTGAATTTCTAATTCAGTGACGGAAGGTTGCTGGGTATAGTCAAGTACTTGACTTGTCGGTGCGTGTGTCAAGATGGGATTGACCACTTCAGTTTAGGAGCTGTGTACAGTCGTGTTTCAATTTAGCAAAATCTTGACCAGGGTAGTCCTTCTGAGGAGTCACAGGACTGTTTGAGTTGAGCACGATTCGGATGATCTGATCAGGGTTGACAGTTTAACCCTGAGTCATCCTAAACACAGGGGTCAAAAAGATGAATTATACAATAACCATATTCATGTAGCTTCTGAGTGTTGCGATTGTGACTCTTCGACCTATTCGGATGTCGGGTACCATTGCTAGATGGTCACTTCGATTAGTACAGGAATTGGTTCCTTTGCTATCGGCTTAGGTTCGAACCTGTGGGGTCACACACATTAGAGGTTCCTATCTGATCTGATGGCTGGTGTAGAATCCTACATGTTTGGGACTTAGTGATCGAGAATCAAGATTCTCTGATCATGAGTTCCACACATTATGGGTACCGGGGTCAAGAGTCCCACTGGTTGGGACTTTTCGATCAGGGTTACATATCGATGAATTCTGATGCCTGATTGCCCATCGAATTTGGACTCACTATCTGATCTGATGGCTGGTTAGAATCCTACATGTTTGGGACTTAGTGATCGAGAATCAAAATTCTCTAATCACGAGTTCCACACATTATGGGTACCGGGGTCAAGAGTCCCACTGGTTGGGACTTTTCGATCAGGGTTACATATCGATGAATTCTGATGCCCGATTGCCCATCGAATTTGGACTCAGTATTTATGAGAGGTTTAATTAGTGATTTGATCGCTAATTAACTCAATTTGATTGAGTAATTATTTTTGGATCAAGTCCAATTAAATTGGATTCAGTTGGATTTGACTCGATTAAGTTAAGAGTTGACCTAATTATCGAGATGGTTTGGTCCCTGATTTGATCAGGGGTTGGGCTTAGTCAATTTCTGATTTGATTAGGATTTTGTTGAGTCTAATTAAGCCTAATTAAGTTAGGTTTAAATTAGTCTAATTGGACCTAACTTATTTGGTTCAATTAGGTTGGTTTAAATAATGAAACCACCTTGACTCAATCTCCATGCGCCACCTCACTTCTATTGCACCCATTTGAATTCATGAGAAGAAACTTCTCATAAATTATTTCCTCACGCCAAGCCCTCTCCACGCCCCACTTTAATGTGCCAAATGAATGGATAAGGATGATTGGTTGGCCATTCAAATTCAAAATAAAGTTTGAATTTGAATGGGCAATCAATCTTTGCACCTTATCCCTTTTTTTACACCCCATTTATTACATGAGAAAAGGTTTCTCATGAAATCACTCCATGCACAATTTAAGCCATGCCTCACGCCTTTTGTGGATAAGGGATGAGTTGGTGTCCATTTGAATTCAAAATTTGATTTGAATTCAAATGTGCAATTACTCATCTTTATCCTTTCTTTTGGATAAGACGTTTGACGTTGTTATAAAAGGAGGAGAAGAGTGGGGCATGCAAGAAGAAAATTTTTGAAGAAAAATTCTGGACGTGAGAAGTTTTGTGCATGAGAAGGAAGTCCATATCCTTCCAAGAGAAAAAGAAAGAAAAGAAAGAAAAGTGGGTGCAAGGTTTCCAGTGAGTTTCCTAGAGTTTTAGCCTGGGGTTCGAAAAGTGAGAAAGTGAGCTACGAGTGTCATGAGCCCACAAAATCTCAGGAAGATCTTCAACATCCTCTTAAGCATATCTGTCGATGATCTGGAGCATCCAAAGAATCGACAGACATCGATCGAAGGAGTTCGATCAGCATCGATCGTCAAAAGGGCTCTACAACGAGCTAGCACTCATGAGGAGTCGATCAGATCGGGAGCTTCATGTGGATGATCCGCAGAGGTCAGACACACTGTGTGGCTGTATCGTGATGATCAAACTCTCTCGACGGTGATCAGATTGCGGTGATCTACTACCCGCACAAAGGTATTGTGTTCTGAACACATTACAGTAAAATATTTACTGTTCGCATTTGAATTTCAAATTTAAATGAATGCATGCTATATCATATTTAGATCATAGTATAGGATAAATTTATATTAATTAATTAGATTAATTAATAATTTTTACTGTAAAATAGTGATTTTGAAAAAATTTTAAAATTATCATTTTACCCCTGCACTAAATTTCCCCACAAATAGTATCAGAGCGGGTTCTTAGATATGATATATATATTTGCATATGTAGATTAAGTTGCAATCTAAAAGTTTAAATTTAAAATTTAAAATTTAAAATTTGAATTTTGAAAGTTGTTCGAAATTCAAAATTCAAAATTTTAAAATTTAAAATTTAAAATTTGAATTTTGAAAGTTGTTTGAAATTCAAAATTCAAAAATTTGAAATTCAAAATTTAAAATTTAAATTTTAAAATTTGAAATTTGAAATTCAAAATTCAAAAATTTAAAATTCAAAATTTGAAATTTAAAATTTGATTAAAATTTTAAATTTAAAATTCAAAATTTAAAATTTAAAATTTGAAATTCAAAAATTTGAAATTTGAAATTTATTTGAAATTTGAAATTCAAAATTTAAAATTTAAAATTTAAATTTTAAAATTGATATATTTAGATATACTTGATCCAAGTAGCAAGTAATCAAATTGGGTTGGTTGCCATGGCCGTCCGGTCATAGGAGAAAAGCAGGGTTTAAAGGTCCTCTCCTCCCATTCGATGGGGTCTCCTATGGCAGTAGGGGTGCCGCTGCAATTATATCCCATGCAGATGAAGCAGCGAAAAAAATTAATTGTAAAGGTTCAATTGTGAAATTTATCATGAATGTATTAGATTAGATCTAAAGGAATATTCATGATTTATTTTAATTGAGTTATTTTCTGTTATGTAATTAGCAATAGGATTGCTATTTATAAAATATGCTGATCTATTTGTGAAATGAGTCAACATATTTGGTAAACAGAAAATAAAATTTTTCAAATTTGAAAATTATTTTCGAAATGCTAAACCCTGACCCATCAGCCCAAATACTTAATTAAAAAAATTAAGTGGTCTAGTAGGTCTAGAATTGTGAATTAAGACCTAAGACAATTGTATAAATTTGTGGGTCAATAGGCAAGATGGATTAGGTCCATAATTGGGTTAGTCCTAAGGTTAGCTTAAAGAAATGGACTAAATTAGAGTAATTGGTCAAATCTAATCAAAAGTTGAATTAGATTAGGTCAAGGATACTCTAGACTCAACTCCAATAGTTGTAGTTGAATGGGTCCATGTCTTTAACTAGACCAAGATGGACTTAATTCATGGCTACGTGGTGGAATCCTATTTACTAAGTTGATCAAATTAAAACTAATGAACCGGTTAGTGTCTAAGGTAAGTTTGGCAGTTTGACCAGTGGTTTTTAAGCAGGAGCTACTCGCAGTGATTCGATCTCTGACGAGTTAATGGCATATCCCCACCACTGATCTTACTTACCTGGCCAACCTGGTGAATTAGATTTTGATTAGATCACTTTGTGATTAGGGCTCACCCATGTCATTAGGTAAATCAGTTTGACTGATTTAGGTGCTCCTAATGCTGGCTTAATTAAATCCTTTTTAATCTGACTTGGTGAAGTCAGTGGGAGGATTGAAATTGGCTAGAAATTTATCTTCTCATCTATTCTTTAATAAAATCCTCAAAAATTATTAGGTCCTAAAAATGATTAAGTTATATTGATAACTAAGTCATAGCCTCCCATTAAGTGAGTGATAATGAGTCCATTAGTTTAATAATCATTGGAGGCCCAAAGGCCTGGTACTTATTGACTAATGGAATTATCATTCATAATATGATAATTTGGTTTGAGTCTTTCTAATGGTGATCAGGTTGGCCGGCCAAAATCGGGTCTGATCATTTATTGATCCAACTCATCAAATCAAATCATGTTAATGGTTGGACCTAACTAGATCTTTTTAGTGGAGGCCAAAGCCTACTGTTAGGTTCTGGGGCAAAATCAATTACTAGAAGTTGTTTAGAGAAATAACTGGTTATGAACCTACCCATAGATGCACATGGGTTGACCAACCAAAGTTTGGCTCGTGTATAGTCTGTGTGGATTCTAGTACCCACTAAGGAATTAAAGTAATTCCTCGAATTGAAGGTTGAGGCTACCAATTCGTAAAAATACTAGGAGAAACTTTAGACTAAAGTCCAAGTCTTTAGTATTTATAATTTATGTACTAATTGAGGTTTGGTTTTCCTTTATGCAGCTATGGCCACTACCCTGTCGCTTCAGTCATTATTAGATAATGACAAGCTCATGGGACCTAATTTCGATAGCTGGTATCAAAAATTAAAAATCATCCTTGAGCATGAATGGATCCTTTATGTAGTAACGAATCCTGCACCTGAGGAGCCAGTCCCGAACGCTTGAGGAACGATCTGAGACACTTACCAGAAGTGGCTCAATGACCGCACCACCGTTCGGTGCATTATGCTGGCGGCAATGAATGATGAGTTCAACCGCAGGTTCAAGAATGCCCAACCATAGGAGATGCTTCAAATGTTGAACGACTCCTTTGGCACACGTGACGACGTTGAAAGGCACAAAACTAGTTGTGCCATTTTCAATGCTCAGATGAGGGATGGAGCCTCAGTCACTGATCATGTACTGTACATGATCGAAATGATTGAGCACCTAAGTAAACTGGGCTTTCCCTTGCACGAGCAGCTCGGTAAGGATGCGATCCTTAATTCATTGCCCAAGTCCTTCCTCCCCTTCTTTACTCATTGTCGGATGACAAAGCCTGCAGTGAACTACCATGGCTTGTTGGGGTTGCTGCAGAACTTTGAGAAGGATCACCAGCTCCATAAGGAGTCGGTGAATGTTGTGGGAGGGTCTTCTTCTGGTCATCGACCCTTTAAGAAAGGGCAGAAGAAGAACAAGAAGAAGAAGAATAAGAAGGTGCAGCTGCATGCTGGGACGTCTGTGTTGGGAATAGTGTCCCAAAGTCAATCGTCAGCCTGTTGACGGTTGTGCTCATTTTTGTATTTGTACATAAATTATGAATTAATAAAAATTATTTTGATATTTTTCATCACAAAATATTTTATCTTCTAATGAACTCCTATATTGTGGTGAAGTCCTTAGGACTATTTAGACTCGACAAAGGAGGATTTGTCGTTTAGTCCTTAAATCTGTTCGCGACCAAATGATACGTTGTTACCAAGGACGACAACGTTTATCAAGCATAGGTCGTTGTGTGCCATATAGGTTGGTTGTCCTCTTAACCAATGAGTGTGGAGAAATAAGTATGGCATACAGGTGGGATGTAAGGGTAAATCTGCACTGAATGTGACCGACTCCAGAGCTATTTCTGCTGTCAAGATTTGCTCCGATGGAATATGGGTATAAATGTCCCTCCGACCTGAGATCGCCACGGTGACTTGCAAGCAACTCACTACACTTAGGCACTGGACTACCTGAATTTTTAATTCAGTGATGGAAGGCTGCTGGGTGTAGTCAAGTACTTGACTTGTCTGTGCGTGTGTCAAGATGGGATTGACCACTCCAGTTTAGGAGCTGTGTACAGTCGTGTTTCAATTTAGCAAAACCTTGGCCAGGGTAGTCCTTGTGAGGAGTCACAGGACTGTTTGAGTTGAGCACGATTCGGATGATCTGATCAGGGTTGACAGTTTAACCCTGAGTCGTCCTAAACACAGGGGTCAAAAGGATGAATTATACAGTAACCATATTCATGTAGGTTCTGAGTGTTGCGATTGTGATTTTTTGACCTATCCGGATGTCGAGTACCATTGCTAGATGGTCACTTCGATTAGTACAGGAATTGGTTCCTGTGCTACTGACTTAGGTTCGAACCTATGGGGTCACACACATTAGAGGTTCCTATCTGATCTGATGGCTGATGTAGAATACTACATGTTTGAGACTCAGTGATCGAGAATCAAGATTCTCTGATCATGAGTTCCACACATTATGGGTATCGGGGTCAAGAGTCCCACTGGTTGGGACTTTTCGATCAGGGTTACATATCGATGAATTCTGATGCTCGATTGCCCATCGGATTTGGACTCAGTATTTATGAGAGGTTTGATTAGTGATTTGATTGCTAATTAACTCAATTTGATGGAGTAATTATTTTTGGATCAAGTCCAATTGAATTGGATTCAGTTGGGTTTGACCCGATTAGGTTAAGAGTTGACCTAATCGTCAGATGGTTTGGTCCCTGATTTGATCAGGGATTGGGCTTAGTCACTTCCTGATTTGATTAGAATTTTATTGAGCCTAATTAAGTCTAATTAAGTTGGGTTTAAATTAGTCTAATTGGACCTAACTTATTTGGTTCAATTAGGTTGGTTTAAATAATTAAACCACCTTGACCCAATCTCCATGCGCCACCTCACTTCCATTGCACCCATTTGAATTCATGAGAAGGAACTTCTTATGAATTATTTTCTCACGCCAAGCCCTCTCCATGCCCCACTTTAATGTGCCAAATGAATGGATAAGGATGATTGGTTGGCCATTCAAATTCAAAATAAAGTTTGAATTTGAATGGGCAATCAATCTTTGCACCTTATCCCTTTTTTTACACCCCATTTATTACATGAGAAAAGGTTTCTCATGAAATTACTCCATGCATAATTTAAGCCACGCCTCATGCCTTTAGTGGATAAGAGATGAGTTGGTGTCCATTTGAATTCAAAATTTGATTTGAATTCAAATGTGTAATTACTCATCTTTATCCTTTCTTTTGGATAAGACGTTTGACGTTGTTATAAAAGGAGGAGAAGAGTGGGGCGTGCAAGAAGATTTTTGGAGAAAAATTTTGGGGTGTGAGAAGTCTTGTGCATGAAAAGAAGTCATATCCTTCCAAGAGAAAAAGAAAGAAAAGAAAAAAAGTGGGTGCAAGATTTCTGGTGAGTTCCCTAGAGTTTTAGCCTGGGGTTCGGGAAGTGAGAAAGTGAGCTACGAGTATCGTGAGCCCACAAAATCTTAGAGAGATCTTCAACATCCTCTCAAGCATGTCTGTTGATGATCTAGAGTATCTGAAGAATCGACAGACATCGATCGAAGGAGTTCGATCAGCATCGGCCGTGAAAAGGACTCTATAACGAGCTAGCACTCGTGAGGAGTCGATCAGACCGGGAGCTTCGTGTGGACGATCCGCAGAGGCTAGACACATTGTGTGGCTGCTCATGATGTTCAGACTTTTTGACGGTGATCAGATTGCGACGATCTACTACCCGCACAAGGTATTATATTCTGAACACATTACATAAAGTGTTTATGTTCAATTCGAATTTTAAATTTAAATGCATGTATGCTATATATCATATTTAGATCCTAGTATAGGATAAATTTATATTAATTAATTAGATTAATTAATATTTTTCACTGTAAAATCATAATTTTGAAAAAGTTTTAAAATTACTATTTTACCCCTGTACTGAATTTTCCCACAAATGTATCAGAGCGGGTTCTTAGATATGATATATATATTTGCATGCGTAGATTAAGTTATAATCTAAAAGTTTAAATTTAAAATTTAAAATTTAAAATTTAAATTTTGAAAGTTGTTCGAAATTCAAAATTCAAAAATTTGAAATTCAAAATTTAAATTTGAATTTTCAAATTTGAAATTCAAAATTCAAAAATTTAAATTCAAAATTTGAATTTGAAATTTAAATTTGGTTGAAATTTCAAATTTGAAATTCAAAATTTAAAATTAAAATTTGAAATTCAAAATTTGAAATTCAAAAATTTGAAATTTAAAATTTGTTTGAAATTTGAAATTCAAAATTTATAATTTGAAATTTAAATTTGAAATTTAAATTTGAAATTGGTATATTTAGATATACTTGATCCAAGTAGCAAGTAATCGAATTGGTTGGTTGCCATGGTCCGTCCGGTCATAG
>NC_025999.2:68765258-68778373 GCF_000442705.2 Elaeis guineensis
ATAACTCCTAAGAGAGAGAGCATATGAGTAGAGCCCATATGCTTCGATCGTGGGATCTATCATTACGTCATGATATGTACAAGCCAGATGTGGCATACTCACTAGGAGTAGTGAGTAGATACCAATCTGATCCTAAAAAAACTACTGGAAAGTGGTTAAAGCCATCCTTAAGTATTTGAGAAATACTAAGAACAATGGTTGGTTTATGACGAGTCAGATCTAAACTTGTGGGTTCACAGACTTTAATTTCAATCTGACCATGATGACAGCAGAAGCATGTCGAATTATATTTTACTCTGAATGGTGGAGACATCTGCTGGAAGAGTTCCAAGCAGCATACTGTGGTAGACTCTATTTGCGAGATGGAGTACATCGCAGCATCAGATGTAGCGAAAGAAGCTGTGTGGCTGAGAAAATTCATCATTGAGCTCAGAGTAGCACCCTCCGTCGATGGTCCGATCCTGCTCCACTGCGACAGCACTGGTGCCATTGCTCAGGAAGAACCCAAAGCACACCAGCGGACAAAGCATATTTCATGCCACTTCCACCTGGTCTGGGAGATCATGGATCGAGATGGCATCGACCTTCAGAAGTTTGACGGAAAGAGAAACCTGGCTGACCCATTCACTAAAGCCTTGGCAATAAAGGAGTTCGACAACCATAAGTCAAAGATGAGTATTAGATACTGTGTCGAGTGGCTTGACAAGTGAGAGTTGTTGAAAAATATATCACAAAAGTCAATTGTCAACCTGTTGACGGTTGAGCAACCTTGTATTGTAATTGATTTGTTAATAAATAAAATATATTTTTGATATTTTCATCATAAGTTTTCATCTTCTAATAAACTCTGTTGTTGTGATGAAGTCTTAGGACTATTTAGATTCGATAAAGAGAAATTTATCGATTAGTCCTTAAAACTATTCACGATCAAATGATAGGCTGTTAATAAGGACGACAGCTTCTATCGAGCATTGATCGCTATAGGCCATATGGGTTGGTTGTCCTCTTAACCAAGAGTGTGAGACATTGGTATGGCATACAGGTGAGATGTAAGGTACATCATCATTGAACATGACCAACTCCAGAGCATTCTGCTGTCAAGAATGTCTCTGATGGAATATAGGTATAAGTATCCCTTAGACCTAAGATCGCCTCAGTGACTTGCAAGCAACTCACTATGCTTTGGTACTGGACTAACTGAATTTTTAATTCAGTGACGGAAGGCTTCTGGGTACAGTCAAGTATTTGCGAAGTCAGAGTGTGATCGAGATGGGATTGACCACTCCAAGAGTTGGAGAAAATGAGTCGCTATATTTCAATTTAGCAAAATCTTGGCCAAGGTAATCCATCAGATGGATTTGATATTTTGAAATACAATGTGGACAACTTGATCAGAGTTGACAATTGAAATTTGAGGTGTCCTATGAGCATTTTGGTCAAGGGATGAATTATATGAAAACTATATCCGCATGGGTTCTAAGGATGTTGTTCTACACATTCGACCTATCCGACCGTCGGGTACATTGCTAGATGGTCACTTCGATTGGTATAAAAATTTATTTTTATGCTACCAACTTAATTTTGAACCTATGAGATCACATACATTAGAGTTCACGATCCGATCAGATAGTTGATCAACGATTAAGAATCATTCTAGGGTTAAACGATCAATACGATTGACATTTAATCTAGTGCAAGTATTGCAGGAGGATTGATTAGCAATTCGATTGCTAATTGGCTTAATTTGATTAAGCCAAAGGATTGAGATTAAGTCTAATTGAATATGATTTAATTGATTTGGTTTGGCTTGATTGGTCAAGTCCAATTGGTTTATTGGATAAGTCAAGTGCAAGAAAAAACTAGTCCTAGTTCAATTAGGACTTGGGTCAACTTAATTCCTAATTCGATTAGAAAATTAAATCAGATTTAAATCTAATTTAATCTAATTAAATTAGATTCTTAATTAGGTTAAGACCTATTTTAATTGGATTGATTTGGTTTTGGTTTGATTTGGTTTGAGAAACTAAATTTGAACAAGTCATAGATTGAATCCTAGTAAGACTAGGATTCCACCTTGCGCCACCTTAGCCCCCTACACCTACTCTCTCTTATTTTGTGTGACAAAACCTTCTCTCCTAGGCCTTCATGCATGCCCAAAGCTTTTCACTCTTTCTCTGTTACATGGAATATGGTTGTGGATCAAGTCAAAGTAGAAATTTGTTTGGATTTCAAATTCTATGAGATAGAATTTTAGAAAATCAAAACTCTTTCTTTATGGCACTGATTTTACCCAAATTTTTTTTAAGATTTTCATGGATTTTATGGCACATATAATGCACCCTATTCTGGTGGTCTATGGTAGAAAAAGGAGGAGGCGCCCAAGAGTTGGGCACCCCTTGTCTTGCCCTATTTGGATTTTTCTTGACTAGGTATTTAACGTAGACAAAGATTCTTCATATCTCTTTATTTAATAAAAATTTATTCTTGAGATTTTCATGGATTATAGAGAATTGAGAGATTTTGGGGTGTGTGAAAATCAGAGAGAAAGAGTATAGGGGTGTGGAGATATAATAGACACAAAATTATGTGTCTGGGTTAGAGCAAAGAGAAGAAGAAGAGGGTCTTCTTCTAGGGTTGCTGTGTTCACCTCTTCTCTTCCTCCATCTGAGTTTTCTAAGAGTGTCTCATATCTAAAACTCCTTCTCCTACTTCTCATTTTTGAAAGAGTCTAAATCAAGAAGAAGGAGGCATCTGATCGACCATCAAAGAAGGATCAGCACAGTACTAGCATACTGTGCTGATTTTCTGGATCAGAATTTTGATCATGATTCGTGAGCTCGTATGAATGACTTCTAGAGGTCAGACGTGTGTGTGGCTCGCAACATCATTCTCAAGTTTGGATCAGCAAAGTTAGAACGTCTAACTTGCAAGATAATAGATCTGATCTATTATATTTTACATACATTAGATGTAGTATAGAAACATGTTGATATGATCAACATATAGTTCTTGCTCTTTATATTTAAATTTCTGATTTAATACCATGTAATAATCATGTAATAGGATCTTAGATCTTGAGATTCTCTAATTTTATAAGATAAATTTTAATTTATTTTAGTCTTCCGCTATCTGATCGTGAAAAAGTTTCAAGATCCAACCCTGAAACCTTAGATTTAGTTCCTTCAGTGGCTTGTGAAAAAGTGGGTGCAAAGACTCCAATAGTTGGTGCCTGATGGATCTCCTAAAAAAGTCAAATATCTAAGACTACAAGGATTCCTAATGCATGTAGGACTTGCATTAATGGGCTATTTAGTTTTGAATAGGATTCAAATATTTTGCCTATTTAAAGAGGCCTTCTCTAAGGCTCTTAACATCAGATTTCCAACAGCCCATGCCTCCCATAAGATCCCCCCACACCTCCCTCTCTTCTCCCCTTTGGATCCAACACCCAAAGGAGTTGGGCGTCCTCCATCTCCACGCCCAAGAGGAGCTTGAGTGTGCCCTTTTCTTTGCTAGTTTTCAAACCATAGTTGCTTCATAATCAAGGGAAGAAGGGCAAGAGAAGAAAAAGATGAAGAAAAAGATCAAAGAGTTGATCACGATCCAGACTTCGTTCAGATTCGTAGGGTGATCATTTTTTGAGAAGAAAGATCAACACCAAAGAGAGCTGTTCCAGACTGATTCTAAGTGGATATCCATAGAGGTTGGACACTTGTGTAGCTAAGAGAGAGTCTACTCTCTTCCAGATCTAGATTTGAAGAAAGAAATTATGAAATAGGTATGTAATTCAATCACATATTTAATTTTAGCATAAAATTCAGTATATGTTTAATTTCAACATATAAAGTAGATCCTTATATTTTATATTTTATGCATACATGATTTAGATTAAAAGATATTTTGATCTTCTATTCTATTGTATTGTTTAGAAAAAAATTTTGAAACACACATGCATACGCTGACATAAAATTTCAATAATTTATGCATATGCAAGAGCATCTTTAATTTATGATATATTGTTATGAAAGTTTTATCTTACAATAACAATCATATTCTCTAAATGGTTTATTAATGCATGTATAAATTTATGCTTGATCTGATAAGATAATGAAAGGTTTACTTACTGAGTTGGTGTAACTCATATCTTCTTTTTTTTTTTTCTATCTAGACGAATAAGGTTAGGAATGAAGGATGATCTGAGCTTGGGGGTCTGCGCTTGCGAGCTTGAAGATTTTGCAACTCAATCTTAATTTATAGGATAATCATAGACTTGTAATCAACTATTGATAAATTTTAAGACATGAATTTGACATATGAATTTGGATTTAGATGCTCTGAACTAATTTTGATTTAATTACTTGATGAATAATAGAATTAAATCTTTTATTATATTTTATTTATGATAGATTTTAGTAAATTATGATTGATTAGCTTTGTGTTATCAAGAAAAACATCCTCTATTAGCATGGCCATGTTATATCCCAGATTTGAGATGTGACATTTTATGGTATCAAAGCAATAGGTTTGATCATGGGTATAACTTAAAGTCTAGCAATAGGTTGGATCATGGATAGAATTTAAGCTCAAATTTATGATTCGTAGGATTAGGCAAAGGATGAGTATAGAAGAGTTGGTTTGGATCAAAGTAGCACAGTGGGAGTATGATGGTGTACTAGTTAAAGACTAAGTATCGTTAATTGTAAAAGATTGATGATATACTAAATTTTGAAGATGAAACTTTTTTTAGAAGGATAGAATATGATAATCTAGTCCAATTGGATCGAGTGCATGAATTTTAAAGTGACAAAAAAAATAAAAAAAATTGAAGAACAAAGACTCCCAATGGGAGTCTTCTTCCCTAAAAGACTCCAAATAGGAGTTGGACATCAGTGATTGCCCAAGGGAAAAGAGCCCCATGGCTATCTGTAAATCCCCTCCTTCTCCATTCCAAAGTCATCCACAATGAGCCCGGCCTTCCTCCTCTCTTCTTCCTCCCTCTTTCTTCCTCCTCTCTCTTTCCCCTCTTTTCATGGCACTTGGAACCATCGCCAGCCACTAAATTCACTAGAAAACCATGAAGAAAGAAGATTCTATTTTTTTGGCATTTCTTTTCCTTTTTCCAGCCATCGGTGTCACCATCCCTTGAAGGTGAGGCCTAAGTCGAGTACCACAGCCTCCGACAACCCTTTCCATGGTGCTATGGTCGTTGATGACTAGCTAATGGCTAGAAAAATTAAGAAAAGGATCAAGTGCCCCATTTTTCGAGCCCTTTTCCATGATTTCTCGCTGGCCAAACCTCATCGCTAACTATCCCTTACCCCATGACTATCGGCCACCCCTGTCAGAGCTCCGACTGTGCCATCGCACCCCTTCGGAGCACCAGCCACCTCCTGTATCCTTCCCCTGTTTGGCCAAGAAAAAAAGAAGAAGCTCAGTATGAACCTGAGATGGTTTCTAAGATTTTTCTCCCCCTACTCCCTCTTTCTCCATCTGATCCATGAAGCTCAGTACGAACCTGAGATGAAAATAAGATGACCCAAAATTGCTTCGATATCCATGCAGCTTGTCGAATCGATTATCCCAGCCATGTCTAGTATCTTTGAAATCCACTATTGATGAACCTTGTTGATCGATCTTGATCTTAATCCAATTTGTAATTTATGATTTTTTGATTGAGTCACTTAGATCTAACTTTCAACTAGAAGGCCTTAAATCACCTTGGTGCCCAAATCGCCTGTTGGACTGATCACTCAATCTACAGTCTTCTTTTTTTATGATTGAATTTATCGAATAGAAATTAATTATATTTTTAATATGTTAAATAGGTTTGATAAATTCAAGGAGTGAAGTTTGAAGGGCTAGGACAGAAGAGGTAAGTAACTCGAACACTTCTTACTTGTTTTCAAAATATTGGATGCTTTCAATGCTTAAGACTTTATGAGATATAAAAAAAATATTTGATATCAATGATTCTATATTTTTTTAAATTAAAGATCAAGCATATGATATTATGTAAATCATATATTGTCATGAAAAGTATAGCTTTATGGATATTTTAATATGAACAACTTGTTTATAAGATATGAATTTTATATTTATGAAATTTATGTTTTGTTATAGAAAGAATGATTATATAATTATTTTATTATTAAAAATTATTTATGGACCATCAGCTCTACAAAATTATCTAATATCTTATTTATGTATGATTTAAAAAAATATGATTTAAGAATGCTTATTTCAAAAAATATGGTAAAGACTTTCAGATAGCTATATATAACCCTGCCAGTGTGTAATAGTAGTTAGTATACGACCTTGCTAATGGATAAAAGTAGTTGGTATACGACTCTGCCAATGGATAATAGTAGTTGGTATATGATCCTACCAATGGATAATAGTAGTTGGTATATAATCCTGCCAACAGATAATAGTAGTTGGTATTTTGATGATTATGGCTTTATCATGGATATAAAGTGACCTTAGCATTTAGTCTGAGAGAATTATTAAGAATTATGATATGATAAAATGATAGATGATTTATGACTTTACCTATAAAGTTAATATGATTTATGAATTGGTTTATGTTATACATTAAAAATTATGTTTATGCAAATTGCATGATTTATGCATATGCAAGAGCATCATTAATTTATGATATATTATTATGAAAGTTTATCTTATAATAATAATTATTTTTTCTAAATAATTTATTGATGTATGTATAAATTTATGCTTGATCCGATAAGAGAGTAAAAGATTTACTTACTAAGCTGACGTAGCTTATATCTTTTTTTTTTCTTTTTCTATTTCTATCCAGACGAATATGATTACAAATGAAGGATGATCCAGACTTGAGGGGTCTGCGCTAGCAAGCTTAGAGATTTTGCAGCTGAATCTTAATTTATAGGATAATCATGGACTTGTAGTTAACTATTGATGAATTTTGAGATATAGGTTTGACATATGAATTTGGATTTAGATGCTCTAAATTAATTTTGGTTTAATTACTTGATGAATGATAAAATTGACTCATTTATTATATTTTATTTATGATAGATTTTAGCAAATTATGATTAATTGGCTTCATATTATCGAGGATAGCATCCCTCAATAGCATGGCCGTGTTACATTCTAGATTTGGGGTATGACATTAAGTAAGTCTAACTAGGACTCTTAGGAGGCGATAAGGATAAACAGTGCCACCGCCTCATCCTCAATAAGGTTTGGATGCACATGCATGCATGCACGCACATGCCATGCACAATGAGTTTTGGATATTTGAATCCACACACGCACACACATAATAGAAACTCATCGCTAGGCAATGTTCTACATAAGCATGTAAGTCTAACTAGGACTCTTAGGAGGCGACAAGGATAAATAGTGCCACCTCCTCATCCTCAATAAGGTTTGGATGCATGCGCATGCATGCACTCACAATGAGGTTTGGATATTTGAATCCACACATGTGCACACGTAATGGAAACTCAAAGCTAGGCAATGTTCTACATAAGCATGTGGTCTAAGTAGCTAAGGATGGTAATTCTCAAACAGTCATGTACTTTTGCAGTAGATTCCATGCTTGTTTTTGTATCCATTAAAAAATGGCCTTCCAGACCCACCATGCATCCTTCATCTAATGGTTTGAGAATAGATCATCTAACAGTTGAGAGTAGATATTGTTATGGTGGTTACCTTGAGTATCTTGGATTAGCACACCATCATGGAATACCTCAAGTCTTCAATCCATCATCGGGACTGCTGACTTAAAGAATTGAACTAAGACATGCAAAGCAGAGCTGCTAGCGTCGAGTCTGTCGCATGGTCTGCCTGGCGCATTGGCTATCTCCATTGCCTTGATAGGCTAATACCTTGGCACGGGGTTGCCTTTGTTATCACAGCTGACTCACTTCCTGATGTGCACGATAGCTGTCTATCCTGAGTGGATAGACTCATGTGTAATCAACTTCTCTAATTTTGTGGGAGCAATTAAGGGCTGAATTATCTCACCTACAATGGCATGTTCAAACGACCCTACAATCTCGAGATCTCACGATCTTCATATACGACTGTATCATCAGTTGTTCAATAACCTTCTATATAAGCAACCAAAGCCCCAAGAATCAAGGTAAGTCAATCAATCTCTTTCAAAGAACTCATTACTATTCCTATTATTCTCTGACTCTGATTTGAGCATCGGAGGGTTCTCGTTAGAGCAAAACCTTCGATTTGAACTTATTTTGTAAGTCACTCAAGTGCAAGCATCCCTGTGCGAGGCTTAGCCATCTTCTCTCTGACTTCGATCGAATCAAGCAGTAACAGATAGAGGAAGGGCCTAATCTTCATTATGCCTCTAAAATAAACATCATCTTGACTCTCCAACGCTGTTGCCTCTCGTCGGACGGAGAGCCAAGCCAACAACTGGATGCAGCAACCGACGATTGAGACTCCCCCACCAGTCCAACCAGTGCTGATCATGGTGGATCAATTTAGCCTGCTCTTCCAATAGGTCCAAAACTTGATGACCATCGTTCAGGCGGTCCAGACTGTTCTAGTGCCTCCCCCAATGGTGCTGCAGTCTACTTAGACTGCCCCTACACCTCCTTCAGTGGTGCAATCAGTAGCCTTTTCAATAGCACCACCGACACCTCCCGCAGTGGTGCCTCCATCGAATTTGGTTCCCCAGCTGTCACTACAGTCAGAGCCACATGTGCCTCCTCAAAGCCTAGAGAGAAGACATATTCATCAGAGCCATTTCAGGGCTTAGCATTCAGCCAAACGGAGATCTCCTAGCCCACTATCGGAGTATGATTCAACCTCCGATCGTCATTCTTCACAATATTCTGAAGCCTGCACTGTCCAAGATCTTGATATTGAAAGGCGGTTTCAAGCGCTCGATAAATAAATGGAAAAGAAAATTAAAAATACACTGAACAATAACCACTCCTCGATGCAACCCTATGAGAGGTTTAATAGTGAGCCACCCTTCATCTTGAGGATAGTACAGGAGCCACTTTCTCGATATTTCAAGCTGCCTTACCTAGAAGTCTATGATGGGACCGCCGACCCAGTCAACCACTTGGAAACCTTCAAGGAAGCGATGCTCCTCTAGGGAGCATCTGATGCAATCCTTTGTCGAGCATTCTCTCTGACTCTCAAAGAGACAACTCGATAGTGGTACTCAAGTTTGAAGCTGGCTTCCATCCACTCCTTCGAGGATCTGTGCCGATCCTTCATTGATCATTTTGTCAACAGTCGATAGCAGCAGAAGCGATCCGACAACCTCCACACTATCAAGCAGAAGGAGGATGAGTTGATCTATGCTTGTGTCAACCATTTTAATATGGTAACTGTGGAGGTCTGTGATCTAGACTAGCCAATTGCGATGGCTGCAATGATGGACGGCCTATTGAAGAATGACTTGAAGAAGTCGTTGATCAAGACTTATCCTCAAAATTTTTCAGACATGCTTGCCCGTGTGGAGAGGTATGCCCGCATGAAAGAGCCTTTGTAGAAGAGACCCCTGTCAGTTCTATTATGGTAGGGTAGAATAAGGAGTGCTCTCCAAGGCAGGAGGGGAGAAACTGCTAGAGCTCTCGATCCCCATCCCAGAGTGGAGGAATGAGGCCCAAAACCATTGATCTCGAAGTCCTCAAAGAAAAGATCGACGACCCTCACCCCTTGGGCATTATAATAATTATACGCCCTTAACTATTTTCAGGAGGGAGGTGTTGATGGAGGTCTGAAATGAGCTACCCCTGTCACCACAGATGGGGATGAAGTCAGAGCACCATCACGACCCAAATAAGTATTGCCTCTATCATTGTGACCATGATAATGATACTGAAGATTGCCTGCAGCTCCGAAATGAGATAGAGAGGCTCGTCAAGTAGGAGAGACTCAACCATTTCATCTGAAGGGTGGCACCTCAACGTCGACCTCCAAGACTCAGTAACAGCCTCCTCTGCCTCAGCAACCATTTCCTCTACCTCAGCCATAGCCGGTACCAGTGCAGCAAGGGAGACAGAAAGCAGGGGGACAGGCAATAGTGGAAGATCGACCCATCTAAGAAGAAATCCATATAATAACTAAGGGGTCATCTGGATCGACAGAGCCTCCAGAAGTGAAGAGGCCACGACTTAAAGATGTGGGCGAGGATGCCATTATCTTTACTGAGCGGGATGCTAATGGTGTACTTGCCCCACACAATGATGTGGTGGTTGTAATGATAAATATTATCGATTTTAATATACACCGTATCTTTATTGATAATGAAAGCTCAATTGATATTTTATATTTTTCCATCTTTACCCAAATGGGGTTCATCCCAGACCAGCTAACTAGATTTGACATTTCGATTCAGGGTTTCTTTGAAAGTTCGATGATTCTAGAAGGGATGATCAGGCTCCCTCTTATCGTGGGCACTCCACCATAGCAAACTACAATTCAAGTCAACTTTTTGATGGTCAAACTTTCTTCGACCTACAATGCAATCCTTGGCCATCTGAGCTTATGGACCTTAAAGGCCATGGTGTCGAGTTACCATTTGATGTTGAAGTTATTGAAATTCGTATGTAGGGGCATGCATATGTATTTCAAAATTTTATTTTCTAAACACCATAGTGGAATAGTGGATTAAAATACTTTTAATCTATATCATGCATGCATAAAAATATAAACCATAAGGATCTACTTTATATGCTGAAATTGTACATATACTAAAATTTAATATGTGATCGAATCACATACCTGTTTTGCAATTTCTTTCTTCAAATCTGGATCTGAAAGAGAAGAAATTTTCTCCTAGCCATGCAAGTGCCCAATCTATACGGGTATCCACTCAGAATTAGCCTGGACCAACCCTCTTAACATTGAATTTTTTTCTCTATGAAAATTCAACCTGCGAATCTGAACGAAACCTGAATCACGATCAACTCTTTAATTTTTTTTCTTGATCTTCTTCCTCTCTTCTTCTCTTGCCTTTCTCCCTTGATTTGTGCTGCTACCATGGGCTGGAAACCAGTAAAGGAGAGATGCCTAACAGCCTTGGGTGTGGAAGCAATTGGGACGTCCCAAAAAGGGATGGCGTGTGGATGTCCAAGGAGAAGAGAGGGAGAGAGGAAGAGAGGGCGTGGGTGTGGGGGCTGCTGGTTTTGATGCCTAGAAACCTTAGGAGAGGTCCCTTTAAATAGTCATAAAGATTGAATCCTATTCAATCTCATAATACAAGTCCTACTTGCATTAGGTTTCCTAATAATTTAAGTTATTCAACTTTCTTTAGGAATCTTTTTAGGCACCAACTCTTGGTGCCCTTGCACTCACATAAACACACCCCAAAGTGCACCCAAGGGACGCCCCAATAGGGATTCACATGCCCTCTAAAGTATGGTCATGCCTAACTTGATCAAATCAAGGTGGCGCCCCAACTTAACTATCAAGGAAATTAATTAGGGACTTGCACCCTTAATTCATTTGATCTAAAATCTTAGACATCCAATAATTAGAGTCTAATAAATCTAATTCATTTAGATTATTAGTAGATAATTAAGTTTAAATTATCTTATCAAATAAAAAAATCAAACATGAAGAGAAAATTGGGTCCAACCATGTGCTAGCAAGGTTACCTTGAACCCAATCGGATTTCTCTAAACCCAATTGACACTTCATAAGTCCAATTGCATATTCCAGGTCCAATCTTTTTTTTATGTGATCCCATAGATTCAATTCTATCTGATAGTAAGATATACAATAATCCTTATCAAAGTATCATTAAAACTCTTTTCAATGGATCGAAATAATTCTATTTTAACTCATCAAGGAT
Organism: Elaeis guineensis; assembly: GCF_000442705.2. NCBI lineage: Eukaryota > Viridiplantae > Streptophyta > Magnoliopsida > Arecales > Arecaceae > Elaeis > Elaeis guineensis. The sequence continues at coordinate 68,777,080 of NC_025999.2, forward strand.
TATCGATCCAGAACAATCCTTATGAGCTCTCATAATCCACTAGTAACATCTAGCAATATGTAGTCGCAACCTAGTAGAATCGAATGAATCTCAAGATGTAGTTACTGTATGATTCAGTCCTCTATCATGAGTCCCGACTAGATGACAAGTCATGGATAAATCGTCAAACCTCAATATCAGTCATATGATAGATTTGATTAGCTCAAGTCTAATTGTGATTTTTATAAAAACTCATTTCCATCAATCACACTACTGTGGCCATAGACTCTCAGACTTAGCCTCTCAAATCTGATAGGACTACTCCTCTCTATCAAGGTCGATAGATCCCATCTTGATGCATATCCTACTCTAACAATGGACCAACTGTCGCCAACATCCACTACAAAGACTCATTGAGATCCATGTTTATGTATCAGTCAAACTCCAGCAGCCTCACTACGAACAGCAATACCATCTCAGGACAAAGGATCATTCATACAGCTACAGCATCGAGACAATCACTGACGATTGAATAAAAATTCAAGTGATCTCTCATATGGTCATGCTCAGTACTAGTTGTTCTCTAACAACTACCCACACTCATCATCCAGTATCTCTACACTGTAAACTAGAGACTCAGATATCCCGAAGGAAGCAATCTGTGCATCGGTCTATCTGGATTGATCATCATTTTCATGATAATTCTATGACTGAGAGCATTTAAGAATTAAATACATATCTCTAATTCTCAACTCTTTGAAAATATGTATCTAAAGTTAATTCTATGGATGATTCAATGACACATCACACTTGAATAAAAAATAAACTTACCTTTTTATTGATCAAATCAATATATTAAGTATAAAATTATATCCAGATTAATTACAATGTGTCATCATATTGACTTTTAGGACATACATCTAACAATCTCTTCCACTTGGACTAAAGCCAATTGGCCACTAATCTAAGTTCCCGTCTTCTCAAGATGGACTTTCATTTTCGGCTGGCTTAATTGCTTTGTCAGTAGGTCTACCACATTATCTGTAGTCTACTCTTCGCACTTCGACATATTTCTTTTCGAGATAGTCGCGTATGATATGATACGCCGCTCGATGTGCTTTAATTTTTTATGAGACTTTGGCTCCTTAGCAAGTGCTATGGCTCCATTGTTGTCGCAGTAAAGTGGTATGCATCCGATATCATAACTTCAAGTTCTGTGATGAACTTCTTGAACCAGAAAACCTTCTTTGCAGTATCCGAGCAGTGACATAACTTCTGTGGTCGAATCTACTATGATGGATTACTTGGAACTCTT
>NC_025999.2:68778473-68792308 GCF_000442705.2 Elaeis guineensis
AGAAAGAGGGAGGAAGAAGAGAGGAGGAAGGCCGGGTTCATTGTGGATGACTTTGGAATGGAGAAGGAGGGGATTTATAGATAGCCATGGGCTCTTTTCCTTTTAGGCAATCACTGATGACCAACTCCTATTTGGAGTCTTTTAGGGAAGAAGACTCCCATCGGGAGTCTTTGTTCTTCAATTTTTTTTATTTTTTTTGTCACTTTAAAATTCATGCACTCGATCCAATTGGACTAGATTATCATATTCTATCCTCCTAAAAAAGTTTCATCTTCAAAATTTAGTATATCATCAATCTTTTACAATTAACAATACTTAGTCTTTAACTAGTACACCATCATACTCCCACTGTGCTACTTTGATCCAAACCAACTCTTCTATACTCATCCTTTGCCTAATCCTGCAAATCATAAATCTTGAGCTTAAATTCTATCCATGATCCAACCTATTGCTAGACTTTAAGTTATACCCATGATCAAACCTATTGCTTTGATACCATAAAATGTCACGTCTCAAATTCTGGGATATAACATGGCCATGCTAATAGGGATGCTTTTCTTGATAATGCAAAGCTAATCAATCATAATTTGCTAAAATCTATCAATAAATAAAATATAATAAAAGATTTAATTTCATTATTCATCAAGTAATTAATCAAATTAGTTCAGAGCATCTAAATCCAAATTCATATGTCAAATTCATGTCTTAAAATTTATCAATAGTTGATTACAAGTCTATGATTATCCTATAAATTAAGATTCAGTTGCAAAATCTTCAAGCTCACAAGCATAGACCCCCAAGTTCAGATCATCCTTCATTCCTAACCTTATTCGTCTAGATAGAAAAAAAAAAAAAGATATGAGTTACACCAACTCAGTAAGTAAACCTTTCATTAATCTTATCAGATCAAGCATAAATTTATACATGCATTAATAAACCATTTAGAGAATATGATTATTATTGTAAGATAAAACTTTCATATAATATATCATAAATTAAAGATGCTCTTGCATATGCATAAATTATTAAAATTTTATGTCAGGGCATGCATGTGTGTTTTAAATTTTTTTTCTAAATAATAATAAAAGAAGATTAAATATCTTTTAATTTAAATCATGTATGCATAAAATATAACATAAAGATCTACTTTATATGTTGAAATTAACATATACTGAATTTTATGCTAAAATTAAATATGTGATTGAATCACATACCTATTTCATAATTTTTTTCTTCAAATCTAGATCTGGAAGAGAGTAGGCTCTCTCTTAGCCACACAAGTATCCAACCTCTATGGATGTCCACTTAGAATCAGCCTGGATACAGCTCTCTTTGGTGTTGATCTTTTTTCAAAAATGATCACCCTACGAATCTGAATGAAGTCTGGATCGTGATCAACTCTTTGATCTTTTTCTTCATCTTTTTCTTCTCTTGCCCTTCTTCCCTTGATTATGAAGCAACCATGGTTTGAAAACTAGCAAAGAAAAGGGCACACTCAAGCTCCTCTTGGGCATGGAGATGGAGGACCCAACTCCTTTGGGTGTTTGGATCCAAAGGGGAGAAGAGAGGGAGGTGTGGGGGGATCTTATGGGAGGCATGGGCTGTTGGAAATCTGATGTTAAGAGCCTTAGAGAAGGCCTCTTTAAATAGGCAAAATATTTGAATCCTATTCAAAACTAAATAGCCCATTAATCAAGTCCTAATGCATTAGGAATCCTTGTAGCTTAGATATTTGACTTTTTTAGGAGATCCATCAGGCACCAACTATTGGAGTCTTTGCACCCACTTTTTCACAAGCCACTGAAGGAACTAAATCTAAGGTTTCAGGGTTGGATCTTGAAACTTTTTCACGATCAGATAGCGGAAGACTAAAATAAATTAAAATTTATCTTATAAAATTAGAGAATCTCAAGATCTAAGATCCTATTACATGATTATTACATGGTATTAAATCAAAATTTAAATATAAAGAGCAAGAACTATATGTTGATCATATCAACATGTTTCTATACTACATCTAATGTATGTAAAATATAATAGATCAGATCTATTATCTTGCAAGTTAGACGTTCTAACTTTGCTGATCCAAACTTGAGAATGATGTTGCGAGCCACACACACGTCTGACCTCTAGAAGTCATTCATAGAGCTCACGAATCATGATCAAAATTCTGATCCAGAAAATCAGCACAGTATGCTAGTACTGTGCTGATCCTTCTTTGATGGTCGATCAGATGCCTCCTTCTTCTTGATTTAGACTCTTTCAAAAATGAAAGTAGGAGAAGGAGTTTTAGATATGAGACACTCTTAGAAAACTCAGATGGAGGAAGAGAAGAGGTGAACACAGCAACCCTAGAAGAAGACCCTCTTCTTCTTCTCTTTGCTCTAACCCAGACACATAATTTTGTGTCTATTATATCTCCACACCCCTATACTCTTTCTCTCTGATTTTCACACACCCCAAAATCTCTCAATTCTCTATAATCCATGAAAATCTCAAGAATAAATTTATTAAATAAAGAGATATGAAAGAATCTTTGTCTACGTTAAATACCTAGTCAAGAAAAATCCAAATAGGGCAAGACAAGGGGTGCCCAACTCTTGGGCGCCTCCTCCTTTTTCTACCATAGACCACCAGAATAGGTGCATTATATGTGCCATAAAATCCATGAAAATTTTAAAAAAAAATTTGGGTAAAATCAGTGCCATAAAGAAAGAGTTTTGTTTTCTAAAATTCTATCTCATAGAATTTGAAATCCAAACAAATTTCTACTTTGACTTGATCCACAACCATATTCCATGTAACAGAGAAAGAGTGAAAGCTTTGGCATGCATGAAGCCTAGGAGAGAAGGTTTTGTCACACAAAATAAGAGAGAGTAGGTGTAGGGGGCTAAGGTGGCGCAAGGTGGAATCCTAGTCTTACTAGGGATTCAATCTATGACTTGTTCAAATTTGTTTCTCAAACCAAATCAAACCAAAACCAAATCAATCCAATTAAAATAGGTCTTAACCTAATTAAGAATCTAATTTAATAGATTAAATTAGATTTAAATCTGATTTAATTTTCTAATCGAATTAGGAATTAAGTTGACCCAAGTCCTAATTGAACTAGGACTAGTTTTTCTTGCACTTGACTTATCCAATAAACCAATTGGACTTGACCAATCAAGCCCAAACCAAATCAAATTAAATCATATTCAATTAGACTTAATCTCAATCCTTTGGCTTAATCAAATTAAGCAATTAGCAATCAAATTGCTAATCAATCCTCCTGCAATACTTGCACTAGGTTAAATGTCAATCGTATTGATCGTTTAACCCTAGAATGATTCTTAATCGTTGATCAACCATCTGATCGGATCGTGAACTCTAATGTTGTGATCTCATAGGTTTCAAACTAAGTAGTAGTATAAAAATAAATTTTTATACCAATCGAAGTGACCATCTAGCAATGTACCCGACGGTCGGATAGGTCGAATGTGTAGAACAACATCCTTAGAACCCATGCGGATATAGTTTTCATATAATTCATCCCCTTGACCAAAATGCTCATAGGACACCTCAGAGTTCAATGTCAACTCTGATCAAGTTGTCCACATTGTATTTCAAAATATCAAATCCATCTGATGGATTACCTGGCCAAGATTTTGCTAAATTGAAATACAGCGACTCATTTTCTCCAACTCTTGGAGTGGTCAATCCATCTCGATCACACTCTGACTTTGCAATACTTGACTGTACCAGAAGCCTTCCGTCACTGAATTAAAAATTCAGTTAGTCCAGTACCAAAGCACAGTGAGTTGCTTGCAAGTCACTGAGGCGATCTTAGGTCTAAGGATACTTATACCTATATTCCATCAGAGACATTCTTGACAGCAGAATGCTCTGGAGTTGGTCAGTTCAATGATGATGTACCCTTACATCTCACCTGTATGCCATACCAGTGTCTGCACACTCTTGGTTAAGAGGACAACCAACCCATATGGCCTATACGATCAATGCTCGATAGAAGCTGTCGTCCTTATTAACAGCCTATCATTTGATCGTGAATAGTTTTAAGGACTAATCGATAAATTCTCTTTATCGAACTAAATAGTCCTAAGACTTCATCACAACAACGAGTTTATTAGAAGATGAAAACTTATGATAAAATATCAAAAATATATTTTATTTATTAACAAATCAATTACAATACAAGGTTGCTCAACCGTCAACAGGTTGACGATTGCTTTTGTGACATATTTTCCAACAACTCCCACTTGTCCGAAAGCCACTCGACACAGTATCTAATACCCATCTTGACTTATGGTTGTCGAACTCCTTTATTGCCAGGCTTTAGTGAAGGGTCGCCAGGTTCTCCTTTCGTCGATCTTCTGAAGGTCGACGCCATCTCGATCCATGATCTCCCAGACCAGGTGGAAGTGGCAGAAATATGCTTCGTCCGCTGGTGTGCTTTGGTTCCTTTGCCTGAGCAATGGCACCAGTGCTGTCGCAGTGGAGCAGGATCGGACCATCGAGGAGGGTGCTACTCCGAGCTCATGATGAATTTTCTCAGCCACACAGCTTCCTTCGTAGCATCGATGCTGCGATGTACTCCACCTCACAAACAGAGTCTCCACAGTATGCTGCTTGAACTCTTCCAGCAGATGGCTCCACCATTCAGAGTAAAAATATAATCGAACATGCTTCTGCTGTCATCATGGTCAGATTGAAAGCTGAAGTCTGTGAACCCCACAAGTTTCAGATCTGACTCGTCATAAACCAACCATTGGTCCTTAGTATTTCTCAAATACTTAAGGATGGCTTTAACCACTTTTCAGTAGTTTTTTCAGGATCAGATTGGTATCTACTCACTACTCCTAGTGAGTATGCCACATCTGGCCTTGTACATTCATGACGTACATGATAGATCCCACGATCGAAGCATATGGGACTCTACTCATACGCTCTCTCTCTTCAGGAGTTATCGGACATCCTTCTTAGAGAGAGAAATTTCATGGCTATCGTAGATAGCCCTTCTTGAATTCTTCATGCTGAACCTCTTCAGTAAGTATCTATATACGTGGACTGGAATAACAAGCATCTTTTTAGATCTATCCCTATAGATCTTCATCCTAGGATATAGGATGCTTCACCCAAGTCCTTCATGGAGAACTGTGATGACAACCAAACTTTTATTCCCTGTAGTCAGGGATGTCATTCTGATTAAGAGAATATCATCCAGTACAAGACAAGAATACCACAACTGGACCATTTGCCCATTTATAGATGCAGGGCTCTTCTCCATTCTTAATGAAGCCATACGTTTTGATCACCTTATCAAAATGCATGTTCAACTTGAGAAGCTTGCTTCAATCTATAAATGGATCTCTGAAGCTTGCACACCTTGGACTCATCTGTGGATATAAATCTCTCAGGTTGTATCATATATACCTCTTCGTCAGCTCTCTATTCAGGAAAGCTGTCTTTATATCCATCTGCCAGATCTCATAATCCAAATGGGCAGCTATTGCAAGCATTATCCGAATGGATTTGAGCATTGCCACAGGGGGAATAACGTCTCGTTATAGTCAATACCATAATGTTGACGATACCCCTTGGCAATCAGACGGGCTTTATTGATCTCCATCTTTCCGTCTACGCCCTCTTTCTTTTGAAGACCCATTTACACCTAATGGGTTTAACCCCTTCAGGTGATCAACCAATGTCCATACATCATTGACCTTCATAGACTCCATTTCAGATTATATGCTTCAAACCATTTCTCAGAATTAGGTCTCTATATTGCATCCATATAGGTGATCGATCCTCATTGTTCTCATCGAGTTCGATGGGATCACCATCCCAGATAAAAAATTATAGTATCTGTCCGACTGATGCGGTACTCTATCGAATCACCTTAATGATCTGGTACATTGGGCTTCAGATCTGATCTAATCAAATCCGACTCAAATTCAGCTATTGGTGTCAGTCCTTCTTCCTGTTGAACTTCATCAAGTTCAACCTTAGAGATAAGGTTCCTTCACCAAGAAACTCCTTTTCTAAAAAGATTGCCTTAAGGCTGATGAATACCTTTTGTTCATCAGCATGGTAGAAAAAATATCTTTTGATCTCTTGGGGTACCCTATGAATGTGTATTTGTCAGACCTAGGTCCAAGTTTATCTGTAACTAACCGTTTGACATAGGCCGGGCACCCCAGACCCTAAGGTGTGAAAGTGCTGGCTTACGCCCTGTCCATATTTATATGGAGTCTTAATTACAGACTTACTTGGAACCCTATTTAACAGATAACAGCGATTCGAGTGCATATTCCAGAAGGATATCGGCAAGTAGGCAAAATCCATCATGGATAGGACCATGTCTAACAGAGTCTGATTTTCTTTCAGACACACTATTATGCTGTGGTGTTCCTGGAGGAGTCCATTGGGAGAGAATCCCATTCTCTCCTAGATATGTGAGAAACTCACCAGAAAGATATTCCCTCCTCGGTCAGACGAAGAGTTTTAATACTCTTCCATTTATTTTTCTACTTCACTTCAGAATCATTTAAACATTTAAATAAATCCGACTTATGTTTCATCAGATAGACATATCTATATCTGGATAGATCATCCGTGAAAGTGATGAAGTAGAAATATCCACCTCTAGCACTTGTGCTCATGGGTCCATATACATCAGTATGTACAGGCCCAAGAGCTCAGTAGCTCTCTCACCTTTTTCTGTAAAAGGTGACTTGGTCATTTTACCAAGAAGACAGGACTCACAGGTTGGAAGTGATTCACAATCACTGACTTCAAAGATTTCCTCTTGAGTCAACCTGTTTATCCTGTTCTTGTTTATATGACCTAGCCTATAGTGCCATAAGTAGATATCTGATACACTATCTAATCTAGGGTGCTTGCTAGTAGAATAGACTATGTTAACAGATTGTGATAACATATACACACATTGTTAAAATATCCATAAAAAATAGTAACACCATTCATAATGATATTACAATCTTATTTCTTTATTGAAATTTCATAATCATTTTTGGCCAGAAGGCCTACAGAAATAATATTTAAAAAAAACTGGGACAGAAATGACAATCATTAAGAACAACGGTATGGGACTCAAATACAAGTTTCAAGATTCCTAATGCTAGAATTAGAACTGATCTTCCATCTCCAAGTTCAGAAACTCTCACCTTGCTCGAATCTCCTACTAACCTGCAACCCCTGCAACGAATTGCAAATTTGGTAAGGCTATCGTATCCAATACCTAGTCAGTTATATCACAAATAGAGAAATTGCAAGGAGTTATCATATAAATACCTTATCCAGCAACAGCTTGCTTCTTTCTCTGCCTGTTCTGATCCAGGGAGGTAATGTACTGAGGATAATTCTCTTCAGTGCCCCCACTTCTTGCAAAAGAGCATTCAGCTTGACTCTTATCGGCTTGATCTTTCTGGTCTGGCCCTGCACGATGTCCAGCCTGAACTTGCACCTTCTTCACTTTCTTCTTCTTGTTCTTCTTCTTTTTTCAAAGGATCGAGAACCAGAAGACAACCTCCCACTAAGTTCACCGACTCCTTATGGAGTTGGTGATCCTTCTCAAAGTTCTGAAGCAACCCCAGTAACCTATGGTAGTTTACTTCAAGCTTTGTCATTCTATAATAAGTGAGGAATGGGAGATAAGACTTGGGCAGCGAGTTCAGTATTGCATCTTTCCCAAGCTGCTCATGCAGGGAAAGCAGAGTTTGCTTAAAGCTCATCAGCTCGATCATGTACAATACATGATCAGTGACAGAGGCACCATCCCATATTTTGACATTGAAGATGGCACAATGGTCTTGTGCCTCTCACGTCATCGGGTGTGCCAAAGGCATCCTTCAACACTTGAAGCATGTCCTTTGGCTGAGCCATCTCAAATCTGTACTGAACTCGTTGCTCATGGCAGCCAGCATGATGCAGCACACCGTTGTCCGATCACTGAGCCACTTCTGATAAGTATCTCTGACTGTTCATGTCATTGCAGCTGGCTCCTCAGGTGAGGATCGTTATCACATATAGGATCCGTTCATGCTCTAAGACTATCTTCAACTTTCGGTACCAGCTACCGAAGTTGGGTCCCATCAAAATTTTATTGTCCAACAATGATCGGAGCGATAGGAAAGTGGCCATATTGCACAAAAAAAAATCTTAACCTAATTAGTAATTGATTCATTAAACTAAAGATTTGAACTTTAATCAAAAGATTTCTCCACTATTTTATTCGAATTGGTAGCCTCTACTCCAATTCGAGAATTACCCTAATTTCTTAGTGGTACTAGAATCCACTTAGACTGACACAAGTCCAACTTTGGTTGGCCAACCCATGTACATCTAAGGATAGGTTCATAACCAATTATTTCTCTAAATAATTTTTAGTAATTTTAATTTTGCCCCAGTCCCTAATCAGTAGGCTTTGGCCTCCACTGAAAAGGTCTGGTTAGGTCCAACCATTAACATGACCATACTTGGCCCATCTAGCCAATGAATGATTAGGCCCAATTTGGTTGGCTAATCTAACCACCATTTAGAAAGATGTAGTCAAGAAATCATATTATGAATGACAATTCCATCAGCCGATAAGCACCAGGCCTTTGGGCCTCCAATGATTATCCAACTGATGGACCATTATCATCCACTTAATGGGAGGCTATGATCTAGTTATCACCATAACTATTTTATTTTAAAGACTAATAATTTTAGAATTTAATTGATTTAGAGGAGGAGTCAGATGAACCAGTTATCATGATCCTCCCACTGGCTTCACCAAGTCAGTTAAGGGAGACCATCAAAAGGGCTGGTCTAGGAGCACCTAAATCAGTCACATTGATTTACCTAGCGACATGGGTCAGCTCGAATAGTCAAGTGATCCGATCAAAATATAATTCACTAAGAGGCTAGGTAAGTTCGATCGTGGGAGAGTCTACCAAAGCTTGCCTTAGACACCATAAAAAATGGCAGATAAGCGGGCTGCCAATTAAAAACCATCAGTCTGTTTACCTTAGACATCAACTGGTTTAATTAGTTTCGATTAGATCAATCTAACAGTTTGTGCTAGACCGCTTAGCCAAGAATCAATCTATTTGGTTCTCGTTAAAGATATGGACTTGACCAACTATAACTATTGTAATTGATCTAGAGAATCCTTGACCTAATCTAAGACAACAATTGATTAGATTTAGTCAATTCTCTAATTAAGTCCATCTTTAATCTAACCTTAGGTCTAACCCAATTAATGGATCTAATTTCCACTAACTCATTAACCCAATGTGTTATGGTTTGTGTCTTAGGTTCTTCAATTCACAATCCTAGAACCTAATCAAATAATTCTTAATTCTTAATTAAATTTTGGGCTGAGGGTTGGGTTCGACTTTTCGAAAATAATTTTATATTTGTAAAATATTTTTACAACATGGTTCTTACCAACCAAGTTGCATGTTTGATTCATAATCAAAATGCCAGTGAAATAAGCATGAAACTACTTTAGATCTAATCTAAACAGGTTCATGTAATTGAAACAATTTCAACTTTAAACTGCACAAATTTTCTAGATAAATATATGATGGTTCTTTATGCAGAATTATTAACAAAGAGATTTTATTTTAGATTTAAATATCTTTTAAATCTAATAAATTATAAATTTAATCTAGATCATATCTAACAAATTTATGATTAAAGATAGATCTATACGAATAGGATAACCTTTGCACTGTAAGGGGTAAACCTTACAGCAGGACAACCTACAGTTCATGATTGATTTAAAAATTTTAATTTTAGATTTAATAATCAGATTATAAATTAGATCTAATCTAAGAAATAATCTAAGCATGTATAAATAATCATGTAATAAATAACTTAGGCTCTGATACCAATTGAAAAACCAGATCTAGGGTTTCAGGGTTAGATCTTGAAACTTTTTCAAGATCAGGTAGTGGAAGACTAAAATAAATAAAATTTATCTTATAAAATAGAAATCTTAGATCTAAGATCCTATTATATGATTATTACATATATTAAATCAAAAATTAAAATATAAAGAGCAAAACTACATGTTGATCATATCAACATGTTTCTATACTACATCTAATGTATGTAAAATATAATAGATCAGATCTATTACCTTGCAAGTTAGACGTTCTAACTTTACTAATCTGGGTTGAGGATGATGTTGCAGCCCACATGCATCCGTCTCTAGGAGGCATCCACACGAGCCCATGAATTACGATCAAAAGTCCTGGTCTAGGAAAATTAGCACAGTATGCTAGTACTGTGCTGATCCTTCTTCGATGGTCGATCAGATGCCTCTTCTTCTTGATTTGGACTCTTTCAAAGATGAAAAGTAGGAGGAGTTTTAAATATGAGAAACTCTAGAAAACTCACAGATGGAGGAAGGGAAGAGGTGAACGTAGCAACCTAGAAGAAGACCCTCTTCTTCTTCTCTTTGCTCTAACCCAGACACATAGTTTTGTGTCTATTATATCTCCACTCCTATACTCTTTCTCCTTGATTTTCATACACCCAAAGATCTCTCAATGATCTATAATCTACAAAAATTTTAAGAAGAAATTTATCTTAAATAAAGAGATATGAAGAATCTTGTCTAGGTCAAATACTAGTCAAGAAAAATTCAAACAGGACAGACAAGGGGTGCCCAATCTTGGGCGCCCCCTCCTTCTTTTTTGCCACGGACCACCAGCAAAGGGTGCACAATATATTCCATAAAAGTCATAAAATCTCAAAAAAAATCTGATAAAATCAGTGCCATAAGGAATGAGTTTTGGTTTCTTAAAATTCTATCTCATAGAATTTGAAATCCAAACAAATTCCTACTTTGACTTGGTCCACAACCACATTCCATGTAAGAGAGAAAGAATAAAAAGCTTTGGCATATGTGAAGGCATGGGAGAGAAGGTTTTTTACACAAAAAAAGAGAGAGTGGAGTGGGGGGCTAAGGTGGCGCAAGGTGGAATCTAGTCTTACTAGGATTCAATCTATGACTTGTTCAAATTTGGTTTCTCAAACCAAATCAAACCAAAACTAAGTCAGTCTTTTAAAATAGATTTTAACTCAATTATGAACTAATTTAATCAGATTAAATTAAATTTAAATTTAATTTAATTTTTTAATCGAATTAGAAATTAGGTTGACCCAAGTCCTAATTGAACTAGGACTAGTTTTTTTTTGCACTTGGCTTATCCAATAAACCCATTAATTTGATCCAATCAAGTTCAAATTAAATCTAATTAAATCATATTCAATTAGACTTAATCTCAGTCTATTGGCTTAATCAAATTAAGGTATTAGCAATCAAATTGCTAATCGATCTTCTGCAACACTTGCACTAGGTTAAATGTCAATCGTATTGATCGTTTAACCCTAGAACGATTCTTAATCGTTGATCAACCATCTGATCAGATTGTGAACTCTAATGTGTGTAACTCATAGGTCAAACTAAATCGATAGTAAAGAAATAAATTTTTATACCAATCAAAGTGACCATCTAGCAATGGTACCGACGACCAGATAGGTCGAATGTGTAGAACAATATCCTTAGAACCCATGCGGATATAGTTTCCATATAATTCATCCTGACAAATGCTCATAGACACCTCAAGTTCACTGTTAACTCTGATCAGTTTCGATATTATATTTCAAAATATCAAATCCATCTGATGGATTACCTGGCTAAGGTTTTGCTAAATTGAAATACAGCGACTCATTCTTCTCCAACTCTTGGAGTGGTCAATCCCATCTCGATCACACTTGACTTTGCAAGTACTTGACTGTGTTCAGAAGCCTTCCATCACTGAATTAGAAATTCAGTTAGTCCAGTACCAAAGCACAGTGAGTTGCTTGCAAGTCACTGAGGTGATCTCAGGTCTAAAGGATACTTATACCTATATCCCATCAGAGACATTTCGACAGCAGAATGCTCTGAATTGATCATGTTCAATGATGATGTACCCTTACATCTCATCTGTATGCTATACCAGTATTTCATACTCTTTGGTTAAGAGGACAACCAACCCATATGGTCTACAGCGACCTATACTCGACAGAAGCTGTCGTCTTTATTAACAGCCTATCGTTTGATCGTGAATAGTTTTAAGGACTAATCGATAAATCTTTCCTTATCGAACCTAAATAGTCCTAAGGACTTCATCACAACAACGAAGTTTATTAGAAGATGAAAACTTATGATGAAAATCTAAAAATATATTTTATTTATTAACAAATCATTACAATACAAGGTTGCTCAACCGTCAACAGATTGACGATTGACTTTTGGGACATATTTTCCAATAGCCACATAGGGCCTAGGGATGCCCCATACTAGTCCCACAGTTCTCTTTTAGGTGGGCATGCCCAACTTGATCAAATCAAGTGGCACCCCAAGCAAACAATCAAAAAAATTGATTAAGAATTTGAACCCTTAATTTATATGATCCATAACCCTAGGCACTCAACAATTGGAGCCTAATGAATCTAATTTATTTTGATTATTGTAGATAATTAACTTAAATTAATTTATCAAATAAAAAATTTAAGTGCAAAAAAAAAATTAGATTCAATCATGTGCTAGCAAGGTTATCCTGAATCTAAAGAATTTCTCTGAATCCAATGGGATTTCTCTAAATCTAATTGAGACTTCATAAGTCCAATTACTTATTCTAGATCTAATCCCTCTATTGTGTGACCTCATAGATTCAATTCTATCTGATCGTGAGATATATAATGATCCCTATCATAGTATGTTGAAACTCTTTTCAATGGGTCGGAATGATTTCACTCTAACTCATCAAGGATTGTCGATCCTGAGCAATCCTAGTGAGCTCTGACAATCTACCAGTGACAGCTAGTAGTATGTAGTGGTAATTTAGTAAAATAAAAAAGAGCCTCAAAATATAGTTCACATGTGATTCAGTCCCTCTATCGTGAGTCCCGACTAGATGGCTGGTCATGGATAAATTATCAACCTTATCACCAGTCATATAATAGATTCTATCAACTCAAGTCCAATTGTGATCTTCATGAAACTCTTTTTCATTAATCACATTGTTGTGGCTATAGACTCTCAGACTTAACTTTTTAAATCCTATAGGACTACTTCTTTCTATTAAGATCGATAGATTCTATTTAGATGCGTACCCTACTCTTATAGTGGATTAATTGTTGCCAACATCTATTACAAGTCTCAATGAGGCCACGTTTATGTGTCAGTCAAACTCCAGTAGCTTCATACGAGCGGTCCCACCATTGCAGATTAAAGGACCATTCACACAACTACAGCATCGAGATAATTACTGATAATTGATTAGAATCTAAGTGATCTCTCGTATGGTCACGTTAGTACTAGTTATTCTCTAATAACTACCTACACTTATTGCTCAGTGTCTCTACAGTGTAGATCAGAGACTCATCTATCTCGAAGAAGCAATCTATGCTCGATCTATCTAGATCAATCACCATCCTCATAATTATACTATGATCGAGAGTATTTAGGAATTAATTATACATACCTCTAATTTTAATACTTTGAGAATATATATTGAAGTATTAATTTTATGGATGACTCAAGGACACATCACTCTTGAATGAGAATAAAATTTATTCTTTTATTGATCAAATCAATGTATTAAGTATAAAATTATATTCTCGACTTATTACAATGTGTCGTCATATTGGTTTCTAGATATATATCTAACAATCTTCTACTTGGACTCAAGCTAATTGGTCACTAATCTAAGTCCCATCTTCTTAAGGTGGACTTCTATCTTTGGCTGGTTCAATTGCTTTGTCAGTGG